>NC_056524.1:254419390-254446234 GCF_019175285.1 Sceloporus undulatus
CCCCCTCCCTGGAGTCATTCAAGAAGAACCTGAAGACTCATTTATTCTGTCAAGCCTTCCCTCACATGTCCTGACTGTTTTTCCCCTATGTACTGTGTGTTGTATTGTATTGGATTTTTTAGATTGACTAGTAATTTTTAATTGATCCTATGTGGATTTTAATGATGTATAGTTATCCTGGTTTTAATTGGGGTGTTTCTTATTGTGAAGTTTGTTTTCTTTTAACCTGTATTGTATCGCATTTGTATTGTTTGTAAACCGCCGTGATCGTGGGAACGGTGGTATAGAATTAAATCTCAATCAATCAATCAAATCAATAAATGAAGAATTAAATAAGAAATATGGAAAACTACTGTTTAATTTGTTATCATGTGCAAGGATTGTATTTGATAAATTTTGGAAATGTAAACAGACTCCAACAACAAAACAATGGCTTATCAAAACCTTTGAGGTCGCCGAGATGCATAAAATGACCTGCTGGATGAATGAAAAAAGCGAAGATCAGATAAAGAAAGAATGGGACATCTTCTACGCCTATTTAAAGAAAGAATTGAATAATGTTATTTTTTGTTAGTATACAACATGTAAGAGAATTTTGAAATAGTAATAATAACAGTTGGATAACAATCCTTACGGTATGACAGACTAACTTTTATTTGTGTTAAGGTCTGTCTGTGGGTTTATCGAACCATGAAAAGAAGACAGCCTAGCAAGTTAACTCAGATCCAAATACTAATTGTAAATATAACAAGAAGCAAGGGCAAAGGTTGAGTTAATAATCTAGTGGAAGGAAACGATTAGCGAAAGGTAAAGATAAAACTGAATTATAAAATACTACACTAAAGATAAAACAAGTAGTAGGAAGTGCAATGTATGTTGTTCGTTTTTAAACAATGTGTCGAGAGAGACAATGTTCAATGTTTAGTGTAAAACAAGGAAATTTTACAAGATATGAAAAGAAGACATATAACCCAAAGGAAAATTTGGGTAATAACGAAGAACTCTTTGTTTGTGTATGGTGGTGGTGAGGAGGGGTGGGAGAGATAGAAGGTCTATGTAAATGTCTGTATAAATGTCTTGCGATGAATATGGTGTAATGTCTTGTAAAAAGGTTATAAAAATGAATAAAAAAAGAATTATAGTTCAAAATTTAATACTGCCATGCTCTAGATTTCACACCAAGGTTTTTGACAGTATTTGTTGCCATGTTTTCACAGTCAAGAGTAATTGTGCTATTTAAGAAGGGCCTCGAGGCAGCCATTCTTCCCCCTACATTTTGGACCATGAGATCCTTCTCACCCATTTCTGGTCACTGTTATTACAAACAATTGAATGGACACACACTGTGTTGATACAGAATCATAGAATCATAGAGTTGGAAGAGACCGCAAGGGCCATCCAGTCCAACCCTCTGCCATATAGGGTAAAACATGAATCCCTGCTCTGCCACGTAAACCCACTGGGTGACCTTGGGCAAGTTATGTTCTTCCAGCCTCAGAGAATGGCAGTGGCAAACTCTCTCTGAAGAAACCTGCAAAGAAAACCCTGTGACAGGTTTGATTTAGGGCTGCCATAAGTCAGAAATGACTTGAAAGCACACAGCAACGATGAAGTGTATGTCTGGTGTGGTTCTGGCAGTTGACTCTCCCTACTGGTAATACCTGCTTTACAAGTATTGCCCCTTGCAAATAATTCCTAAAAGGTTGCCACATGTTACTGATCCTTGCCTGATGGCAGCATGTATTTCAAAGAGGACTGTGTGTCACAATCAGGTGATGGGCGGGGTATAATGATCCTGACTCTGCTCAGACCATTGGCCACCAATAGCCTGAACACTGTATTCACACGACAGAATTATAAGGCCAAACTATCAGTTTCAGGATCCTGTAGAATGGAAACACAGTAGTTAAAGTGTAATCATAGCCCTATAATTCTGTATTGAGAATGAGGAAATGCCATTACTTAATTACCCACAATTGCTTCCGCTTGAGGGGGGGGAAGACAATAGAAAAGGAAAATGTTTTGGACTTTCTTCTCCAAATCAGAGAAAACACAGGGACTTAAATGCTAGTTTCAACCAGAGTTCACCCAGTGAATCATTGAGTCATCAAGCAACAATTGATTCAGTGGTTCTGCTATGCTTGGGACCAATAGGATTCAGACTGTTATTTAAATAAGCTTTATGAAATATCCCAGGAAATGTTCAGAGTTGTGAGTTAAGGATTTAGTGGAAAATTCCCTTTTAATGCATATATATATATATATATATATATATATATATAATATATATTATATATATATATATATGGATGGTGAAGATGGAATCACACATGGTAACAATAACGTATAAAAGCATAGTTCTTG
This sequence comes from Sceloporus undulatus, assembly GCF_019175285.1. Taxonomy (NCBI): domain Eukaryota; kingdom Metazoa; phylum Chordata; class Lepidosauria; order Squamata; family Phrynosomatidae; genus Sceloporus; species Sceloporus undulatus. Next base: position 254,421,755 of record NC_056524.1, read on the forward strand.
GTTGTAAAAGGATGCCACCAGCCTAAATTTAAGCCTGCCTATGTCTGTTGGTGTTGGTACCGAAACTTTTCATAGTGATTCATTACAACCAGATATTTCCGTATTAATACTGTCTGTTGTGCTTTTAACTGGCTATAACAATGTTATCATTGTTTTATTTTGGTATATTAGGCCAAGGAACGATTTCCTTTTTCTATGTATCAGAAATTTAGATTGTGATATATGATATTCAAGCTATATGAAGGAATGTTGCAGCCATAAACCCCTAGCTAATATGGGTACAACTGCAGTCCAAAAAAGTATTTTTCCCCTGAGTTCTAGCCTCTTTTGAACTTCTCCAAAGGGAACCAGACCTGGCTACGTCCTGCACTACTGGAACTTCTCACTGTTTACATGGGCATGTACAAAAATAAATGTTCCCCATTGTCCATTGCATTTCTCAGGTACAAAACATTAGAACAGGCCTGTTTGGGGGTGGAGACAATGGAATACCTCTTATGGTTTGCAGTACCGCACTCTTTCTATGATTACAGTCCAAAGTCCTACAAGGTAAAAGCAGCATACATAGAGCAAATGTTTACTGCATCTACTGTAGATGAAAAAGAGTTTTGCAACAGCTTTATGTAGATAACATACACTGCCATAAAGATATAGAGTCCCCATATCTTCAGCTCACAACAGGGGCAACAGTTCCTTGGTGATTTATTTTCCAATCCTGATAACACACCTTTCTGTAGCTCACTGAGCTTTGTGAACTCAATGTGTAAATTATCTCCATGTTACTAATGACAAGAGGTTATTGCTGAGGTGCCTGCCAGTTCCAGCAGAGTGAGCATCAAGTAACCACATGCCCCAAACCAACTGCTGCTATTTAATCGCATCCAGTTCCACAGGAGCAATTTGTTCCTAATTACAGAGAAAAGACAGTAAAATGAATCTCCTAGTTTCAGATGAGCTAGGAGGAAAAGACATGTATAACCTAGAGTAAGAAGTTTAGTTACATTACTACATTATTAAAGTTGACTGTACCCAGTGTGAATGAAATCCTGCAGTGGAGCACTGAGAAATACACTGATGTATACGTATATTTCAGAAGGAACACAGTGACAAACCATTTCTTAGTATTCCTTGCATTAGAAAACCATATGGAATTCAAAAGGCACCTCGGAGGCACATAAACACATATTCCCTACATCAATACAGAGGACCCTTGGTATCTGCTATCATTTCATTCCAAGAGCCCCCCCCCCCCCCCATTGGATAACAAAACCAGTGGATGCCCATCCCATTAAATACAATGGTTTAGTAAAATGGTGTCCCTGATATAAAATGGCAAACTCAAGGTTTGCTTTTTGGAATTTATATATTTCTGAATATTTTCAAGCCATGTATGGTTGAACCCTGGATAAATAATCTGTAGATACAGAGGGATGACTGTACTTGCACACTACCAGCATATGGATTTGCCAATTTTAAGTGTCAGCTGGTGGATCCCTTGTTAGTGGTGAATATACGTACTTTGAGCTTTAGTCTGAACTTTAAAGGAGCTGTATGAAATGCTGAACCCTTTTCTCCAAATAGGTTCAGCACCTAGTGTAGCTGCTTTAAAGTGCAAATTAAAGCCCAGAGTGGATTCACCACTCCAGTGACATGGGACCCTCAAGCCAGTACTTCTAGTCTTTAAAGGAGAAGATCCTGCTAAGGACATTTATGTAGGAGGGCAGTTTTTAAAAAGGGGTGAGAGATGTGGAGGAAAAGGTTAAATACGTCTTATGCACTACTATGTCTCTTGAATTGTGCCCTCTCCTTTTTATAGAAATTGAGCAAGAAAGAAAGCGGTCTCATGGTTGAACAGGATTTGAATGATAGCCTTCTTGGAAACATTAATCAGCTAAATGAAAAATAATAAAGGAGAAAGAGATGCAGACTGTTTTGAAATGGTTTGATTCCCATTAATTTCATTTATTAATTCAGAAAGCATGTCATATGGTCCTCCAGCAACACATTCTGAATTTATGGAGAGATATGACATTATGAATTGGATATAATTTTCATGAACTGTAAGTAGCGAAAGTTGGTTGAACCTGATTGTAACTTAAATAGTGAAAAGACCATGATTTTATATGTTAATCAGAATGTCTTAAAGCATTATTATTATTATTATTATTATTATTATTATTATTATTTCTATGTACTGAATTTTCGGCTCAGAGAATTTTAAACAGGCTTCATAAAAATAAAATATAGAAATAATGTTGCTGTTGCATAAAGAAGACTGCCCTATCCTCTAGCCAGGCCAGGATGGGCGAGTTTCTGAGGTTGGGAGATGGGGAAGGAAAGGACTAATTCTATTAATCCCATATGATGCCATTTTCTGAGCCCACACGACTAATGTGCTTTGAAAAAAGAAGGACCATTTGAAAAAAGAAGGACCATTCATACCAATAGGTCAATTGCAGTGGAGCTGGGAGAAGGGGGCAGAGAGACAGGGAGAGTGAAGATGCAGGAATTTGTTTCAAATTACTGTACAAGGGAGTGGATGGGTGTGTGGATGCGATGGGCATGTGAACAAGTGCATTTGTCTGTGTTTTTGGCCCCAACCACTGTTATTTTGGGTCTAGTCCATTATTAGCCAGCAGTCCCTGGGACATACTCATGAAGGTATCTGGAGTTTGGTCTGGAAAAAAGTTCCTCACTACAGGATTAGAACTTAATAGGCTCGTTATTGGTTGCAGATTTCACCTAAGACTGCTGGGACCAAAAAATTTAAAAATAGCAATTATATATTTTACAAATATAAAATGTAACAGTTACTCAAATCCAATCTTAAATTAAGCACAAAGCTTCCCAGCTCTTTTTACCTACATTTATCTAAATGGTGAGAATTTCTAGGGACACAATCACAGTGGATATTAGACCTTTGAATGGAACAGGAAAAGATTGTTTTTTATAGACTCTTTTCATTTTGCTACTTGACATCATTTTTAATTGCAATGGCAAAAGTTCAGTATTCATAAAGTGTCTCTGTTTTGCAGATGATTGTATTTCCCCCCTTTTACAAAGATTATTTTATTCTTTCATGTGTTGTGAGAGAAACTTTTTCAGCCTAATGTGGAATTTTTGTGTTCTGTGGTTAGGGCTATTTATATTGTAGAAACACATTAAGACAAATTTATAACAGAATAGCAACAGATGGAAGAAGCTAGGGGAAAAAATCCACTGAAAATACTTGAACCACACAAGTAGATTACAGAGGTGATAGATATAAAGAGATTAATTCTGCCAGTCCTTTCTCAAATTACAGTGGTGCATTCTAGTAGCAACAATAAAATACTTCTTTCTGTTCTGCTTGCTATCCATCAGCAGGTAATAAATTATCCCTGTTCAGATCAGTGTGTCTATATATACCAAGACAGTGTGTGATATCACTGAAGTTATTTCTGGTGCAGGATAGATATAGATGCATCTATAATTTGCCAACATCCTGGTTTTTCAAAGAAGCATTGTTCTAAGTGTGGATAGAACAGTTGCCAATATTTTGGTAGGACATTTGTACCTTGAATATATATATTTATCTATGTATTACCTCCGTATCTTGCCTTTTTGCAAGAAACTCTAGGTGTAATACATTATACTCACAACAACCAGATCAGGTAAATGGACCAGGTAAATGGGCCAGCACAACTCAATAAACTCTTGGGTGAGCAGGGACTTGAACTTGTAATTTGAGAGCACTGGTTCATGTTCTAGTCTCTGCAGCAGAAAACAAGCTCATCCCATCTTCTGCATGACATCTCTGTGCCTTTAAAATGCAAATTTATGATGGCCATATGAATTTCATAGGGTTTTCTCAAGCAAAGAATACTCAGGCTGTATCCGTAGTGCAGAAATAAGTTTGACCTCACTTTAACTGCCATGGTTCAGTGATATGGAATGCTGGGGGTTGTAATTTGTTTGGCACAAGAGCTCTCTGACAGAGATGGCTAAATATCTCACAAAACTAGAAATCCCAGAATTTCATAGCATTGAGCCATGGCAGTTAAAATGGTGTCAAACTGGATTATATCTGCAGTGTGGATAGAAGTGATTTCACCAGTTCCTTTCATATCCTCTCCCATCCTCTAAAAGCTAAACATACTCATCTCCGTATGCTGTTCCTGATAGGACTTGGTTTATAGGCCTTTAACTTTCTTGGTCCTGTGGACATGTTTCAGCTTGTCAATATCCATCTAACACTGTGGTGCCCAGAACTGGATGCAGTTTTCTAGATAGAGTGGTGCTATCACTTCCTTTGATCTGGGTGCTATATCCTTCTCTAGAGGACACTACGCTGCACTATACTACTGAGCCCACATTTTCTTTGTGCCAGCCTAGAATGAGAAAAACTCAATGTTTTTAGTGCTTCAAGTAATTCATTACCTGCTGATGACAAATAAGAGACATTCAAAACATACAAATGAGTTTAGTAACAGGAAAGCAAAGGCAACGCCCTCCCTCTGAATAAATCTAGCCAAGCAAAGCCCATGACAGGTTTGCCTTTGAGTCGCTGTAAGTCAGAAATTATTGAAGGCACACAAGAGCAACAAGAACAACAACAGGAAACATGCAGAGTTCTGCTTAATGTATTCTGAGAGACAGCACACAATATGAATAAGCCTGGATGATCATACATCTAATTTTGAGTAGAAAAATTATGGCAGGTTACAGACCGCCATGAAAGTACGTAGTCAGTCCGTATTAGGGTTAGGAAGGTGTGGTGCTTCTGCACCCCCCTAACCCTAGTACGGACTGAGTCCATACAAAATGGTGGCGCCCCTTCCACATGGGGGCTGCCATGACGACGTCACGACCGCGCCACCTCTATACGGTGCGGCGCGGATGTGATGTCGTCGCTCCGCGCCAGGACGCTTAGTGCGCCCTTTGCACGGAGCAGGAAGGAGCTCTGTTTCGGAGCTCCTTCCTGGTTTGTGCCGCTGGTTTGCGTCGCTGGGCGCAGCTTTCAGACGGCTGCGCCCAGCAATGCAGCGGCCCCTTTCTCCTCCTCCCCGCTGCCGCAGGGTGTCCTTGGGGCTTGAAGCCCCAAGGACACCCCTTTCCAAGCTGCGGGGAAGCGACCTTTTGCCACTTCTCCGCGGCCCGGAAAGCGGCGTATCGGGGCCTCAGCGGCTGCCGTTCTACCCACTGAGGCCCCGATACACCGGGGAAAGGCGTGCCTACAGGCCGCCCCAAAGGGGCGGTCTGTGATGCACCATAGTTTCCATTGTAGCTGTCTGCTAAATAGCCTCCTGGTTCATCTAGGCTACTGCTGTCTTCTCTGACTGGCAGCAGCACTCCAAGATACAAGGACAAAGGTAGGTTTTTTGTTCTTGCTGTTGCTGGTGGCGGTGGTGATAGTGAGGAATATGCAGTGTTCCCAACGATGTGTTTAAAGTGATGAGTGTAAGATTTGGAAGACCATTCAGAGGAGAGAAAGATGGATAGAAAGTAGGTGATTTTCTCTTCCTGCTGATATATTACTGAACAAAACCCAGCCCAGCTGTCCTTTGTGAGGCTACAAATACAAACAACAGAATCATCCTGGATCTCAAAGGAAGTACAGTACCTTTTTGTGTTGCTAATGGATTTAGGATGTTATTGTACGTTCTTAACACTAGTTATACAATTACGTTTTATGCTTATGGTGCAGTTTTTACAGTAAATCTACCAAGGATCATCTTTTGTAATCCTTGTGGATCAAAGGACAATAATTGGCTCTATCTAATGATACACAATCTTGTTAAGTAAATTAGGCTAAAAGGTAAGAATTTGCTAAGTACTAAGCATAGCAGGGGGTTGGACTGGATGGCCCTTGATGTTCCAACTCTATGATTCTATAATTCTAAACTGACAGAGTGGAGCTTTAGGCAACTGTGCCTGAAATCAGAAATACTGTACAGGTATTATTTTAAACAATGTATTGACAACTGATCAACAAGACGGCAAACCTAAGCACATTTAGTAGTGAGTATGTCTGCTGGATCTTATTGGAATTTATAGTAATCATGCACAAGCATGGGCTGAAATTATATCTGGGAGTAAGTCCCACTGGACAAGGCAAAACTTCTGTTGACACATTTCATAGGTAGGTTTTGGGTGGTCCCTTGTATTCCATATTTAAAAAGGCAGCAACCTGGGGGAATGGTTTCTTTCCATTTTTCCATGTAGACATCAAAAATGACCTCGTGAAAATTAAACCAACATATTACAGTAATTTTCTTCACTTTCTATTTGGCAGTGACACAAAAATCTGCCTCCTGTTTTAATCTATTTGCTTCCCCCCTTTGTCTTTTTGTTCATATGTTGTTTGTAATAACAGGAACAGGCAGTACCATCCCATCTTACCAGAACTACTTAGTAAGTTCTTCACCATAAATCTCAGGATAGCGCGAGTAAACCTTTCAATGAGTTACTTTCTATTCACTAATAGAATTTCATTTTCATTTCTAACCTTACCTAAATAATGCCAAGAATAGGCAGTATTTATGATAGAACCATGCACTACACAAATGCTTGGACACATGGCTTCTCTTTTCCCCATCCCTGTTTTCTAATGCAATGATCTTGTAGTTAATGCAATCTTCTAACAGAATAAATAACCATGTTAACTTTCTTTACCTGCACCATCCCAGTTCTGGCTGTTGTAACAGAATTCCATTCCTCGTTACATATTTTTCTAGACCATTTAATTTTAACTCTTTTGAAGCTGTTGGCTGATCTTTTATAATGTTTCAGAAACCAGAAGAAGAGAAAAGAAGCCTAGTTATAAGGAAAATGAGAGAGAGGTGTGGGCGAATTAAAAGAGGATCTGAATGTCAGGTATAATTTGAGCTGGCTTTAGTGCCAAAACCTGTTTTGAATATAGGGTTTAGGCACTGAGTACATAAGGCAGAAAAAACAACCATGCCTATGAGTACACTTAAAGTTTCTTTAGCAGCAATTAACTCTGTGTTCCCACACAACTAAGATTACACTGTGTAGGGATTACAAAAGACTGACTTTCTGCACATGATAAGTAAAGGTTATAAAAAAAAAGTGAAGAACAATTAACCCTTTAGATGATTTTGACTATAATTCATGCAATCATTTACCAATGGCCATGTCTAGTAGAAGTAATGACGGCTGCAGGCAAAAGCATCTGGAACACCCAACATTCACCCCACTGGATTAGGATGCTGGACTAAAATGGCAAAAAAACAAGATAGAGCTACCTCTCAGACACGTAACATGGGTTACTTCCTGTTTTATAATCCAATCTACTTGGGTTTGCTATCCTCAGTTGCTTGGAGAAAGGACTGAATATATAAATAACAACTAAATATGAGAAGATCTGTGTACTTACAGGTGTTAGGTGTCATAGTGGGCAGGTGTAAGATCAGGACAAAGAAGCACCTGTGGTACAGATAAACTGATGTTTAGACTGTGCTTTAATGTAAATCCAGCATTTATTTATTGTATTCAGTAGCCTACACTGTCAGTCATGATAGGCCTCAAGATCACATAAAAACATAAAGACTAAAGCAAAGCAGTACACAAAACAGCAATTAAAATTAGATAAAATGCCTAAGAGTGACAGAAAAAAGTAGGTATAATTATGATAAAGGCTTGACATGTGCAAGCACAGTAAGTGGCAAGTTCTGAAAACTTTCCTCAAAAGTCAGATTTTAACTGTCAGATGTTAGGTTCCTGTGGTCCTTAATCAGAAGGAAATTGTATGTCAACATTTTGGCATCCAAAGAAATCCCATAAGTGTCTCTTTCCCCTGCTAAATAATAATAATAATAATAATAATAATAATAATAATAATTTCAATATATAGATAGCTTATTGGTCCAGCATGTTACCTAGAATTAGATGTATGAAGTGGTTGCACAATTCTGCCTAATGGTAGTTCTGGCTATGCTTCTTATGCCCATCAACTCTACACTTTTACTATTTCCTATATAAAATGGTGGGTTTGCCTCTGATGGGACTTGTTAGCCCACAAATTATATATTTATTTTTATTCCATCAGTTAAAAACAAATAGTGTCTTTGCTTAAATATCTGAATTGGCCCTGAGACACTAGAGGACTGAGATGATGGGTCTGAAGCTGAATCTGCACTGCAGAAATAATGCAGTTTGACCCTGGTTTAACTGCCAGGGCTCCATGCTTTGGAGTTTGTGAGAACAAACTACAAATCCCAGGATCACATAGCATGAACAAACTACAAATCCCATATAGCCATGGAGCCATGGCAGTTAAAACAGTGTCAAACTGCATTATTTCTGCAGTGCAGATTTGGTCTGCAGTACCGATTCAGCCTGAGACAGTAAATCAGAGCTGTCAAAATGTGTCAGCTTTTAATACATCATTTCACATGTGTGAGATGATGATGATGATAATGCTGGAGTCATAGAGGATTTGCTGAAAACTTACCAAATTTAAGGCACAGGTGAGCTTTAAATACAGGGTTTCTCTTCTGAGGAGAGGTGGCCCAAAAAAGGGGAATTGCTCCATATAGGTTTGGTTTCAAGCAAAGCAAATGGCTGGCATTGTTGTAGGGTTTTTTTTTAAGCTTTATTTCAGATATTTCTGCCCCATTTTTCCACAGGGTCAGGAAAGGCTCTCCAAGACGCCCACCTACTATGAAGTACAAATAATGAAAAGAAAAGAAAAAAGGAGTGGTACTTAACAATTCTCTCTCCTTCCTTTCATTACTGATTGAGAGAGACAGCATGGTGTGTAGTCATTTGAACATTGGACTAGGATTCTGGAGATCAGAGTTCGAATCTCCGCTGAAGCATAAAAACCTTGACCTTGGCCAAGTCACACTCTTTCAGCCTCAAAGTAAGGCAAGGGCAAACCAGCTCAGAACAAACTTGCCAAGAAAACCCTCTGCTAGGGTCACCTCAGAGTCCAAAATGACTTGGGGACACACAACAGCAAGGAACTTGTGAGAGCTGAAATGACCCTTCCATGGGAAGCTAGGATGACCCCCTCGCTGCTTGCCTTCCGCTTTACGGTTTTACATTTCATTTATTTATTTATTTTTAAGATTTTATATCCTGCCTTTCAATGGGATTCAAGGTGGGTTACATTAACTCAAGCATCCATATATATATATATATATATATATATATAAACAATGAGAGTTCTTAGCTGCTCGTATCGCCTCTCCATAGTCCTCCAAAAGGCGGTCTAGGAGAGCCTTGTCGGCTAAGCGTAGGTGTTTCCGCCAGCGATGCTCTAGCCGTCGCAGAACCCACTTCCTCGCCTGGAGATCTTCCGTATACCAGGGCTTTCGCTTGGAAGCGGGCCTGAGAGGGCGCTTGGGAGTGATACTGTGTATAGCCCTGGAAAGACCGGTATCCCAGATACCAGTCAGGGCATCAACAGAGTTGCCATCATTTCCAACCATGTGCCCCTCTAGGGCTTCCTGGAACCTTTTGGGTTCCATCAGCCTTCGAGGGTGGACCATTCTAGTAGGTCCACCACCCCCGGGGGGGATCTGGGTAGAAGCCTTGATTTTTGCCTCCACCAGGAAATGATCCGTCCATGACAGGGTGGAAATGTTAGTTATTTCCGCCCACGGATTTTCCGCGTCCGTACAAAAGACCAAATCGAGTGTATTACCCACAGAATGCGTCGGACCCAAGACCAGTTGGGACAGGCCCATGGCCGCCATGGTATCCATGAATTCCCGAACTGCACTGGATGGAATATAGTTGGTTGCAAAGGGGATGTTGAAGTCACCCAGGACAAGTAGCCTGGGTGTTTCCAGCATCAGCTCCGAGACCAACTGTGTCAGCTTGTTAAGGGAGTCTGTTAGCGCACGGGGTGGTCGATACACCAACAGAATCCCTAGACTGTCCCTGGCCTTCAGGGTCAAGTAAATACACTCGATAAAGGAAGTTTGACGGATGTGGTTCCTGGTGAGAGACAAGGTGTTCTTGTGGACCAAGGCAACACCCCCCCCCCCGCCCACCTAACCTGGTCTGGTCCTTCACTGAAAACCCAGCAGGGAGGGCCTGCGCCCACACAGCATCCCCCTCAGGCCCAAGCCAGGTTTCAGTAATGCAAGCCAGGTCACAGTTACTATCCTCCAGCAGATCATGGATGATGTGGGTCTTGTTGTTAATTGACCTGACATTGCACAGGAGCAGAGACAAGGTTTGTGGCACAGTTGGAATGACCCTCAGGTCCTTTTGGTTAGGAGGAGGACAGAAAGGAGAGATAGATATGACACATCGATCTCGCCTTCCTCTGTAATGCAAGTCCACTCTCCTACCGCCATACCTCCCCCTGCCCCACACCACCTCAATGGGAGCTCCGCTCGTGCAGATGTTATCCTCTTCCTCCCCAGCCGAAGCATTCCCTGCATCCATATCCTCCTCCTCCCCCTACCAAGCAACAAAAAGAACAGAGATAAGTCACAGTAGACATTCTCTGTTCAAAGGATGGCAAGGGCACAGTCCTCCTACTCTTGCACCACAGCGAAGGTGCGCAGTTGCGGAGCTGCGGAGTCCCAAAATGCAGTCCATGGGCAGCTTCCCCGGGCCGGTGCGCAGTTACGCACCTCTAACAACCCAGGGAGAACCGCCCGGCAGCGGCGCAGCTCCTAGCAGAGTCCGGTGGCAAGGGGAGGCGTGACGGAGGAGGAGACCAGGCAGGCTGGTAATAAATAGTAACAGCAGCAACAACAATAATAATGGTGTTGGTAATTAATAATTATTAATAATAATTAATAATTAATTAATGCCCAGATATTTTTATATATAATATACTATGATGAATATATATATATATATATATATATGAATTAATTATATTTAATCCTGTTTTAAAAGGGGGGGACAATTTATTTATTGAGGGTATGTATTAATCCAAAATATTCTAGTCATGTAAGCTGCCTTGATTGCTGCAGCAGAAAGAATAAAGTTTATTTATTATTTATGTATAAATAACTATAAATAAATATTATAAATAAATATTGTAAATAATAACAATGTTATTGTTAATAGTTATATATATATATATATATATATATATATATATTCTGGGAATTAATTAATTATTAATAAACAACAATTAACAATAATATGATTATATATTAATATATATATTTGAGCATTAATTAATTGTTAATAAACAATAATTAACAGTAATATGATTATAATATGTATATATATATATATATATACACACATACACACACACATTATACATTATCTGGGCGTTAATTAATTATTAACAAACATTAATTAACAATATGTATATTGTAAGACTAGTCCTGTTCCCCAGGCGAGGCCCCTCGCACCACCGGCCCTTTCCTTCTCCTCGCACCGGTTTCTGTCGTCGTCGTTAATAACAATAACAATAACGGCCTCTTCCTCCTGCTCCTTCGCCCTCTGCTCCTCCGAGGGAGATCCCTGTCTCCCAGCCCCACCCGAGGCCTCTGGGAGTGGCAGGCAGCCCTTGTGTGTCTGTGTGTGTGGTGTTTTGTGTAGCGCCCAGTTCCGATGGCGCTGGAAGCGGAGGCCCTGGGGAAGGGGGCGCCTGCTGCTGCTGCTGCTGCTGCTGAGGCCGACTGAGGGAGGGAAGCCTTCTCGCGCCTTCCTCTGGAGGAGAGCCCAGGAGGAGAGGGACTCAGCCCCGGAGGAGGAGAGGTGGGTTGGCTGGCGCCCTTGTCAGAGAGAGAGCAACCGGCTTTCGCTGCCCCTGGCTCAGCCTCAGGCCCTCAGTGGATGATGGGGGTTGGAGTTCATTGTGGCAGAAGAGAAGGCGCAACGCCTCACGAAACTACAGTTCCCAGAATTCCCTAGCACTGAGCCAGGGCTGCAGTTAAAGCGGTCTCGAACCGGGTTATTTCTGCAGTGTGGTCTGGGACCTGTATACTACAGTTTCTCCATTTGATAATGCCGCCTGGGAAGAGTGTGTTTGTGTCTGTGTCTAAGGCTTTGGCACCACTTTAACTGCCATGGCTCCATCCTGTGGGATCCTGGGATTTGTAGTTCTGTTGCGGCACCTGAGCCCTCTCTGACACACTGCAGAAATAACCCAGTTTGACACCGCTTTATAACTGGGATTTGTAGTTTTATCCTGGCACCAGAGCGCTCTCTCTCTCTCTGACGGAGAAGGATCAGTGTTTCACAAAACTACAGCTCCCAGAATCCTCCCCCCCACTCTGTAGCATTGAACCAGGGGCAGTTAAAGTGGTCTCAAACTGGATTATTTCTGCAGTGTGGATGCAGTCTTTCAAAAACTGAAAGCACTCTTATTACAAAGGTAAATTCATGCTTAATCTCTGGCTCCAGAAATAATCTGGTTTTGACACCACTTTTAACTGCTGAGTGCTGTGGGATCCTGGGAATCATAGGCCGCATCTACACTGGAGAAATAACCCGGTTTGGTACCACTTTGACTTGTTGTCTGGCTCAAGGCTATGGAATTCTGGGAGTTGGAGTATGTTGTGAGGTCCAGAGCGGAGCAGACAAAAAATGCAGTAGGTTACAGAGTTTTAAGTGAAATGCATCTGAGGGAGTAGACTTGCGTCTATGAAAGCTCATGCCACCAACTCCTTTCTTTAGTTAGTCTCAAAGGTTAGTCTACAAGATCTCTCTACAGAGCTTTAAATTTTATACAGGTTTAATTGGCTAGACCTCTGTTGGCAGGGGTTAAAATGCCTCTCTTTGCACCTGTAACGATAATGACGACGGCGACGAAAAGTAATTATTAGGATGAATTCGTGAGTCAAAGTGCGATCTCAATGTAATGCACCGTTGTGAAGTCCAAGGCTTTTGTGGCTGGCATCCATAGTTTTTTGCGGGCTTTTCAAGCTATCTGGCCGTATTCTAGAAGAGTTTGTTTCTGAGGTTTTGCCAGCATCTTTCTCTCTGAAGGCGCCAGCCACAGATGCTGGCGAAACATGAGAAACAAACCCTTCTAGAACATGGCCACATAGCCTGAAAAAAACACCGAAACCATGGGCAGTTGTGTTTACCTGTGCCAGGTGTGTTTTTTAAAAATGAAACCAGCTGTGAGACACTGCACCTTTCAACAGGAGGTTGGTTACTACTCTAACCTTTTCCTTCTAGCCATTTCCAGCTAAAAATCACACATACACCCCATGCATTTCTCCAAATGGGGGAAGTTTTGGCTCTGTAGAAAGGAAGGCACATAGCCCTGGGATTTGGAGAACTACTTGGTGCTCTTGCATCAGTCCTTTTCACAAGCCTGCTGTTCCTTCTGGAGTAAATGTACATGGCCTGCCTGCTCTGTGGCATAGTGGTTTGAGCATTGGAGTAGGACTCTGGAGAGCACGGTTTGAATCCATCTTGTCCATGCAAACCAACTAGGTGACCTTGGGCAAGTCACAGTCTCTCAGCTGCAGAGGAGGGCAATGGCAAACCCTTCTCTGTAGAAACTTGCCAAGAAAACCCTGGGATAGCTTCGTCTTAAGGTCGCCATAAATGGGAAATGATAACAACAACAACACTGCTATCTGCTCTGCACAGTTGTGCAAACTGAAGGGGCAAGCATCTGGATTACCACAGTTCACACTGAAGAGGTAATAGAGTTTATATGGCTGGAAAAAACATACTCTGCCTAGCAAACTAGAGATAATTGAGCAACTAAAGCTGAACAAGAACTTCTAGAATAGGCTTCTTTTGTTGTTGCTGTGTGCCTTCAAGTCGTTTCTGACTTATGGCAACCCTAAGGAAAACCTATCATGAGATTTTCTTGGCATGATTTATTCAGAGGCTTTGCCATTGCCTTCCCCTGAGGCTGAGAGTGTGTGGCTTGCCCAAGGTCACCCAGCAGGTTACTGGCCAAGATGGGAATTGAACTCTGGTCTCTGGAGTCATAGTCCAACACTCAGCCACTATTGAGCAACAGTGGATATTTTGTCATTGATAAACAACAATTCTTAATTCTGATTCCTATCATTTTGGTTCTTGAGGCCAGCCCTCTCAGTTCATAGGGAGCAGCAGGGACATCATAATGGCCAGGAACAGTGTGGGCCTTTTCATAGCCAGGATCAGCATGGTCATTATGGCCAAATTCACTCTCCACCACCTCTTCATGAGGGACAACTGAAGTCGGTTAGATCGGCATCTCCTCCCTCCTGCCCACTCTGCCTCACCAGACAAAAGGCTCATGAGGCAGCTGGGTCAGAGGATGATGATATGCAAGCCTGAATGCTGCAGTTAAAAAACTTTTGGAACCCCAGGCTGCCTCTCAGTCTGGCCTCAAGGAAACTTCAGAAGCCTCTGCTAAGGAACTCTTAGCAAGCTTATCATGCAATCAGTGTGTTGCTTAAGAAGTAGAGTTTCAGCATATGGCTTCCCAAGGGCCTTCAGTTAAGTGTGTCTTTGCTCAAAGCCTGTCTATTTAAAGAAAGACTGTATCTTCTGCTATTCCTCTGAAGACTCGGAATATGATTCCAATGTGAAGTGTCCACTTCTAGGGGCAGGCGTTCAGGAACCTGCTGGATCTGAAAAGGAGGAAGGAGAATGCTCTAATTCTAGTTCATACTAGGATGAACCCTCTTACCACTTGTTTCATTCTGAAGATTTTGTTCCCTAGTTATCCAAGGTCTCTGCAGTGCTGGGGTTTGCTTCACCCAGGCCACACTTGAGCACCCAATGTGTGGGGATTTTCTCTGAGTTTAGTGAAAGGGGTTCTTCCTCAAGGATGTTGGGGAAGGAGATGCCCTTTTCCTCAGTCTTCCTTCAACTGGTAAAATCAGAATGGGCACTACCATTACAGAGTAAAAAAGGAACCATGATTGCACAGATGTTTTATGCATCACGTAAACAGGGGCTTGAGGACCTCAGGGTTCCCACAGTGGACCGCCTTGTGACCTCTTTGGTTTCAGTCTCCCTTGCCTCAAGGGAGGGTGAGGGCTTCCTCAAAGGTCTCGAGGAGAAGTGAACCAGTAACTCCCTGAACAAAGCCCACAAGGCAGCAGCCTTCGCAATCAGGGCTTCAGCTGCCGGTTTGCTATTTGCCAATGCCTGCTTGTTATGAATGGAGGATATTCTGCAGGGTGAGGGATTGGACTACAAGTCCTTGCATAGATGTCTTTTGAAGATTTACAGATGACTTTAAGAGATTAGAAAGCTGGACCAAAACTAACAAAATTAATTTCAACAGGGAGAAATATAAGGTACTACAGTACATTTAGGGCAAAAATATATATATATGAAATGCACAGATATAGGATGGGGGACACCTGGCTTAACAAGACTATATCTGAAAGGGATCTAGCAGTCCTAGTAGACCATGAGTTGAACATGAATCAACAGTGTGATGCACCAGCTAAAAAAGCCAATGTAATTCTAGGCTGCATCAATAAAAGTACAGCACGTCCCCGCCATACGCGAATTGCAGCTTATGCCGAAGCCATGTGACGGAAGCAGCAATGGCATGTGCGTCTGTGGCGCACATGCCTCACTCTGTGCATGAGCCCCATTGTTTTGAATGGGGCTCAAGCATACTGTACATGGTATTTCTCTTACGCCGGGGGAGGGAGGGATCCAAAACGCCTAGTAAGCCATCAGTTTCCCAACAGTATTATGTAGAATTCACATTTTCTTATATCAAGCATGTGATTTCTTATGCCACTTACCCACAAAACATAGCGTAAATCACTATATTTTTTACTACTTCCCATCTTGATTTTTAACTCTTAAGTATATTTGGGATCACAATCATTTAGGTAAATATTCTGCTACAAACTTTTAACTCCTCTGTAACAAGAAAAACTCCTCTTCATGATAAAGTTTTTGCTTGTGAGTTAAAATTAATGCCACTTCCTGTGCCACTCTATCAAGAAGTCTTCTGGCCATGTATATATAACAAAAGTCTTCCAAAAACTATGGATCCACACAGAGAAATATACTTCATACAGTTGTGAATACTTCATCTAGTTTTTAAAAAAGTCATCCTGTTTCACATAAATCAATGTAGTTATTAACATCAGAAGCCAGAAGAGGGAACTTTTCTAATAAATTATATTTGACACACTCTTTTAGCTTATCACTTTGTGGAATTTCTTTTCTTGTAATTTAAACCCATTGGTTTGTGCTCTACCAGCATTATCAAAGCTTCTTCAGTTGTGAATTAGTAATAATGTCACAGAGGTGCAAGTGTTGAGAATCTCACATATGGAAACAACCTCCACAGTTTGTAAGGTTCTGCCTGACTGAAAAGCAACCACTACGGTCTGTCTAGCCCAGTATAGTTGGCTTAAAAGTGGCTCTCCAGGCTATCATGCTACATGATATACTTAGCTGAAGCTGCTAAGGAGTCTTCCTAGAAACATGTATATGCAAATCATGTGTATTACCCCAAACAATGCCCACTCCTACCCCCGTATTCTTCATACTGGTTCTCAAAAATGTGATATGCAAATGTCTACAGTTGTTAAAAGATTTGTGTAATCCTGACTGCACAAATGAAGTCTCTCTGTTCTATGTTACCAGATAGTTCTAGCACAGTCTAGTCGACATATAATGTTCCCTCTGTCATTGTGTGATGCTGTTCTGGTATGACTTACTCTGCACAACGTTGGAAATGTGTTTTGACAAATATTAGAACATTTGGGGGAAATGCCTGAAACCATCTCAAGCCATTGCAGTAGAAATTACTGTGGCATGGAACACACGGGCCAAAAGAAGTGGCTTTCTGCCACTTTGGAAGCATGGCATTTAGATGACACATGCTCCCAAAGTGGCTGGAAGCTGTGCCAAGGCCATGCTCCGGTCCAAAGGACTGAATCGAAAAGAAGTCAGTTTAAACCAACTCCTGGTGGTGTGAGCTTGGGACCTGAGATGGCAGTGGAATCACTGTGGTCCCATCCTGATTGTTGCCAGAGGCCACTTCTTCTCAGTCTTCTGCTTCTGTATGCTCCATTCCCTTTGTGAAAGTTGCTGGAGACCAACGAGACACTGACTTCTTGGGATTCATATTAGAACTGCATAAAAATTGTACTGCAAATTTTTTTAGTTAGTCTGCATTTTCTGGGGAGAGTGAATACTAAAAGAGATTTATTCATTCTGATTGGGCTGACAGTAGTGGACCTTCCTGTCTCCTTTCCCCATAGTAGTTTCTGCAGCAGTCTCCTGGAAATGCTACCCAGAGGGCAGGAAGAGCTCTTCTGTCCAGGGAAAGCAGATTCTATATCCATTGCAAAGACTGCTGTGCCCATGTGTAAGAGACACTGTACAACTGGAGTGCTGTTCAGTTGTTTTACAGCAGCAGTTTCCACTGCCCTTACCTTGCCACTATGAAAATGGAATTGCGGCTTCTCCCTTCTTTGGTAATATGAACATCTGTTTCAAAAATAACAAAAGCTCTGGTTTTGCATTCTCTTGTCTCCCATGCATGTACATATAATTCTTCTAGCTCCTGACTAGATTTTCCTGTGTTTTGTGTGTGGTGGTTGTAGTGGGAAAGTAGAAGAGCTAGAGCACTTCAAGTTGTCATTTTCTTGGCTTCAGAAGACTTGGCCTTTTTCAGCTTTTCTCCTGTTTACTTTAACTTATGATTCATTCCTTGTGTGTCTAAACAAACAAATCAGAGGTTGAGTTGAGTTCAGAAATTATTATTGCATTATTATATTAACAGACATGAAATATTCTCATAAGCACATAAAGGAAAAACAGTGTATGCCACCTCCTTTTTAAACGAAACAAATATCTAGAATATAGCATCATAGACCTGGAAGAGGGTGCAAAGGCCATCTAATCTAACCATCTGCCATGTAGGAATACACAACTAAAGCACTCCTGAGAGATGGCAAATAGCCTGAGTTTAAATACATCCATAGAAGGACCCCCAAAGGAGACTCCACTACCATACAAGGTAGTCTATTTCACTCTTACTGTCAAGAGGTTTCTCCTTTGTGTTTATTGTCTGCAGTGCAAATGAACAATTTTTGGTCCTTACATTCTTGGCAGAATTAGTCACCTAACAAGTATCAGGGTGGTGGAAGTTTCCCATTACAGTACAGTATTACTATAGCTATCCTTTTTGAATATTTAGTCATTTCATCTAGGAAAACATTTAGAAAGATTTTATATGCCGAATTGTGACTAGGAGACACAATAGAAGCTTGGGGATGCCCACCTGGGAGTGTTCATGTTACTGCTTATGCATGCTGTGTAGATTTGGAGAATCCACAACTTAAAAATGAAGAGATTCGAGTGGCTACAGAACCACTGAGCACAGACTGGTGTACCTTCAGCATGAATAGACATCAGGAAATTCAACATCTCTGGCAGAGATGATGGCATCAAAGCTTGCTTGTTTGCCTCTCGGATAGTAACAAAAAGTTAAGAGCTGGGACCAGGACATCCAGAACTGAAACATCACCTGAGCAACAACCTTATCAGGGAATATTTGGCAAGCCAGAATTCCCTTCTTAGTGGCCTTTTAAGTATTACTGTGATATCAAAATGCTATGAACAGTAAAAATGCTATTGTAAGTTACCTGAAAGTATAGCAGAACAGGATGTGAATATTTTCCATTACTGAAGTTATGGGTCTGGTGTTGAGAGTGTGGACCCTATCACATGGAGTTAAAAGAGCAGCTTACCTTTCCTGAATTCAGTGCTAATTCGGGAGGCAGCCAGTTCCTATCACACAGAAATCACCATCAGGGGCATCTAAGCCACTTCTGTGGCCATTTTTAGAAGTTGGAAGTTTCCGACTTCTAAAGTTGGCCACGGAAACAGCCTAGACGACCCTGGCTGCATACAGGACTGACCCGGGGGGCGGTTTGATGACAATTTCTGTGTGATAGGAACCGGCTGCCTCCTGAATTAGCACTGAATTCAGGAAAGGCAAGCCACTCTATTAACCCCCTGCGACAGGGTCCTCTGTCATGGTTATTTGACTGATCACCTGAGGCTTGGAATGAACCCATTTGCAGCTGATAGACCAAGGCTTATGTGCTACTTCTATTCTAAAAATGTTGGGAATATTGGGTCTTCCTTGAGAATCGTTAGAAACTCAGGAAGGAGAAGCAAGATTAACTTTAATCTTGCTAGCAAAGTTCCCCACAGCAAAAGAGTGAGCAAGCAAGAAAATAGTTTAACTAGCTCCACACCTTTCTCCCAGCCCCCAGTGTCCCCAATGAAAACACACAGTCACTTGGTTAAAAGTGAAAAAGAAAAATAAGTTTACTTACAAAATCATGTGTATGAACAAGTACACAGGCACAACTTTATGTCGCAGGAAAAACCAGGTAGAAAAGCAGTCTCCAAGCATCTCAAAAGAAAGATACTCCCTCAGCATGCATCCATCTCCACAAAGGACATGCTGATGAGCAGGTCAGCAAGTTAGTAATGGCGACTTGATCTGTGTCTTCTTCACCCAAGACAAAGGAAATTAAGTGTCCTCATGGTAAACAGGAAATGAGAGCAGGATGTGAGGAGGGGCTGCTAGTAAACAATAAAACTACCATTGACATGCATTCCTAGAAAAGGTCTTGGCCTAAAAGCATCATAGAGATATAGTACTAGAAAGGCTTAGCATGCGAAGTTGCTATATCCCAACAAAAAACAATCATCCATATTTATATTTTTGAAGGGTAGGTCTATCAGTGGCTATTAGCTACAATGGCCAGATAGCATCTCTGTGTCTGGAGCAATTGCGTGTGCGTATGCATATTCATATTCACATAATCAAACATAGGTCAATCATCACAGTAATCACAATCAATGCCAAATTGGGGGGGGGGGAGACATTTCTCTAATTACTAAAAACATCTATACTGTGTTCCTCTCCTAACACATGAATTATACCAGGTCCTAAACACTTCATATCTTTCTCTCTCTTATGCTCTCCTTACATACCCTTTCCCCCATCTCTCCTCCTATACCTCTACCTTCTTTCATTCTTCTTCTCTCCTATATCACTTTCTCTCACCTTACTTTCTGGAGCAAGTATCCTTCTGAATACACAGAGCTTGAAAAAGTTACTTTTTGGATTACAAATCCAGAATTCCCAGAAAGCATAGTCTGAGATTAGTGGGCGGGGGGGAAACTTTGCCAAGCTCTGGCCCAGATGTAAGAGACCAGTGTCAGAGGAGCACTGTTTCTTTTATGTCCTGAATGTACATTTCCTTATGAGGTACAAAGCTGACTGCTGCTGGAAATGGGACAATAGATGGATAACTTGAGATACAATGCCAAGGAAAATTATTATATCCTCAAACCAAGTGCTTAATTCAGGAATCACAACCACATCAGTGATTATATTGATCTGCCATCATTCTCAGTCTATCGGCTATGTTGTGCTTTATTGTGCAACTGCTGCTTAACCAAAATTCATGTCCAGCAGAACATCATGAGGGAGCCAGTGCTCAACCAAGTCATGGATTTGGGTGAGTGCAACCTTGCTTATTAAACCAGTCAGACTCTGCAGTCAGCATCAAAGCAGACAATGGCATTAATGCTTGAATAATGCCACTTTTATTCTGCAAAAGACCTAGTCCCAGTCATCTCTGCTTCAAACAGTACTTTTCAACTAACTTTGTGTCAGCATTTTTATTTTTCTATTGTGATCCTCATTCTCTGTTCTTTAAAACATTATCACTAAGCCTAAAAGACCTGGATTGCAGTGAAACTCCATTCATAAGCTCAAAGCATGAGAGCCATTTTGTATATGTTGATTGTTGCCATTAGAGTAATGGATTTAAAATGGAAACATCAGATGTCTATAGTCTTGAAGGCAGGGCTGAGCTACCATATAGTTCCCTGTTGAGATGCAAATAGACTTTAAATTTCCTGGACTTCCAAAATTTCCTTATTGCTGCATGGCCAGAAGGAGGAACCTGCCTGCAAAAGATATCCTCCCCATCATAGCATCTTTACTAAAACAACATGCAGGTATCTGACTAACATCTCCAATTGTTTTTTTCCCCTCTTCTTCTCCTGTTTGGTTTGTAACATCTTGCCTGATGAAGAAGCCCATGGAACTTCAAAAGCTTGCAGCAAGTATATTGTACATTTCGGTTGGCCAATAAAGGTAACACTGATGGGTTTTTGTTTGTATCTTTTTGGTGTTAACACCATAATTGAGGAATTTCCCCCCTGGAAATAAAATCAGGTTATCTCTTGTCTGTTCTTAGCTCTGTGAAAACATCTATGTTCCAATAGCCTTTCAATGAGTATTTATTGCTGCATTTATTGTATACGTATATTGCTGTTGTAATGCATGTCTATTTCTGTAACTTTATGGATTGCTTGATTGGTGGCTGTAGTTAAAAATGGGATAAAACAAAGTTCCGTTAAATCGCAATTCAGATAGATCACAAAAATTTAAATCACAAGAATAACAATGAAACAGCTAAACCTGTCTCCAGAAAAGTAATCTCTCAAGAATATTGGCCTAAGATAGTGGAATTAGCCTGTGCTGCTTTAGGAAATTGCTTGAAATACAAGAATTCCTGTATAATTAACACTGTCTTATATTTTATTTTAGGCATGAACTGGAAATAATGTCCACTGCCTCTGAAAAAATGGCTGCCATCTTCTGTGAGAATTGTTCCTTTCTCCATCTTCAGCATGGACGCATCTTCTTTGTCTCTGAAGCTAATGGAGCTCTTGTGCTTATCATGCTGGGAAAAGTTTTACTCAATCTGTATGTTTTGCGAGTCAGAAAACAGACTCTCCGTGAGAGTTTTATGAGCTGCTTTTGCATTTCACTAGCATTCTTTGACTTGGTGCTTCTGGTGACCATGGCTTTCATCTCTTATTTTCAGAACTTCATGCTTTTGGGTATTCACGTTACAGAGTATCATATCTGCCTTTTGGCTCAGATCACAGCCTTAACCTATGGGATCTTACATTATCCAGTTTGTTTCCTTGCTGGCTTGGATTATTACATTACAATAACCCAAACATCGGAGTATCCTAATAGGTGTTGGAGATTGTTATATGCCATCGTTCTTCTCTTCATATGGATTTTGGCTCTCTGTTATGTTCTGAATTTTCCAGGCAGCTTCGTAGGGCTTGATGCAAACAATTACATTTCTGTGTATCAGTGCCCTTTCTACATCAGCAGCCAGAGTTACTGGCTCTCACTAGGAATGCTGTTCATCATCTGTCTGGTTCTTGTACTCCGTTGGTCAGACATTGTGGATATGGTACAATCAATTAAGTTAACTTATTTTGAGAGAGAGACTGTTTTGTTCTTCCCTTATGTGCTTGAGTGTAGCCCTAAAGACCATGCAAAGCATCTTTTGACAAGACTTCTAATCTGTTTTATGGGCACTTGGGCACCATTTTTTTTCCTTCAAACCCTGGTTGTGTTACTTGGTGCTCAGATTCCTGCATATATAGAAATGAATGTTCCCTGGCTTTATTTTGTCAATAGTTTTCTTATTGCAATCACATGTTGGGTAAGGCGACAGCACATTGAGCTGAAAGAGGAGCCATGGGATGTGGATCCATTTGTAAGTTGGAAATTCTGTTTTGTTCCTTTCAGCTGCCAAGATGTAAATGAAGCTCAAAAGCCGGTTACTGAAATTGTAGTCTATTAGCAAGCAGTTGTGATTAACTGCCACAATATTTTGGGTAGTTTATGTTGTTTTGTTTTGTTTGTGGATATACATGAGGGAAATAACACATTAATATAGCTTGATGGGAAAAATGTTTCACCAGTGTGTAATTTAGGTACATTTCAGGCAATATAATTGCATACTATGCTATTTTCCAAGTTGTATTTCCAGTATGGGTACTTATTTCAAAATAAAGTAATGAAGTATTACTTAGGTATTAGTAATAACTGATTTTCCTGGCCGACAACTAAGAGTTATTCCAACAAGGATTGGTCAAGCATACCACAGTCTGTGAACGCTGTTAGAATCAAAGGGAAAAATAACCAAATGTATGTATATTAGTTCCCAGTGGACTATGCTACAGATAAATAACAGAAACAGTTCTCCCAGAAGGCTGAAACAAACTAAGGGGTAAGGTAAGAAATGAAATTAGAAAAAAATATGACCATGAACTACAACAACAGCAGCCTGCATTTTAGAAGATCAATAGCTGCAATGAAAGTCAGCATGGTGTAGTAGATGGGGTGCTGGGCTGTGACTCTGGAGACCAGGCTTTGAATCCCACTGGGCCATGGAAATCCACTTGGTGACCTTGGGCAAGTCATACTCTCTCAGCCTCAGTAGAAAGCAAAGGGAACCCCTCTCTGAATAAATTTTGCTAAGAAAAACACATAATAGATCCACCTTGGGGTGTCCATGTTAGAAACTTGAAGGCACGCAACAACAAAACTGCAATATTTAAAGCAAGTTTTAAACCTGCAAAATTAAATCTAAATGCGGCTAAATAAGTACTACAGCAAACTGAGGGTTAAGCTTAAGAATACAGGAAGAAATAAAGGCACACATTTTCCAAAGGCATTCTTAGCTTTAAATCTGTGTCTGGAAAGAAAAACTAGAAAAATCCACCAGGGCAACTTGAAGATAAGGAAAGTTCCTAGAGAACGCTTTCTGTGCAAATATTGCACTCTCATGTCTTCAGGTGTTCCTATGAGATTGTAGGTCTGTCCCAGACATGTGGGCTAAAAATGTAAGAGCCATGCTGGATCGGATCAAATACTTATTTAGTCCAGTAAAATTCCATGACCATTTAGACATCTATGAAAAGTCCATAACGAGGACATGAACACAACAGGACTGTCCTAAGGGATATAGCCCCTGACACTGGAGGTAAAATATGGCAATCATTGCTGGAGATAATAATAGCCTTATCCTCCACAAAGGGGTGTTTTTATCATCAGAACTGAGAGTGTGTGTTCCATTCCTTCCTACTGCAGCTTCTTATGCACCCTTACACCTGCTCTAGACTAGGGCTGAAATCCCATCAACTTTTGAGTGCTACAGAGTTGCAAAGAGTGAACAAAGTCCTGCTGCACTGATAATAGTGACAGAGGATGTAATGCTGTTGTTGTTAACAGCCTTCAAGTGGACTTTGACTCATGGTGACCCTGTAAATGAGACACCTCCAAGTCCCATCCTCAACTGCTCTGCTCAGATTCTGTATTCTCAGATCTGTGGCCTCCTTGATTGTGTCTAACCATCTGCGTTCCTCTCTTTCTACTGCCCTACACTTTTTCCAGCATTGTTGTCTGCTAGTGAGTTATGCTTTCCCATAATGTAGCCAAATACGACAGCCTCATCTTGGCTTCCAAGGAAATTTCAGTCTTGATCTGTTCTGAGACCCACTTGTCTTTTTGGCTACCCACCATAGTACTCTCAGCACTCTTCTCACTGTCCAGTTATTGCATCGGTACATGCTGATGGAGAATACAATGGCTTGGATGATCATACCTTTAGTGTATATTAAACCTTTGCACTTCAGAATCTTGTCCAGTTCTTTCATAGCTGTTCTTCCCAGCTCTAGTCTTCTTCTGATTTCTTGACTGAAGTCTCC
>NC_056524.1:254446244-254468161 GCF_019175285.1 Sceloporus undulatus
ATTCTCATCAGTGATCCAAGGGAAATCTTTTAACTACTTCAATTCTCATCAGTGATCCAAGGGAAATCTTTTAACTACTTCAATTCTCATTAGTGATCCAAGGGAAATCTTTTAACTACAGTACTTCAATTTCCTCATCATCTAGGCTAAATTTATGTAAATCTAACGTAGTAATTATTTTTGTTTTCTTAATGTTGAACATTAAGCTTGCCTTAGCATTTCTTTAGTTTTCTTTAGGCTTTAATTAGTAAAGTGCCATCATATAAACATGCATACAGTTAAAAAATACAAAGGTTAATCCGACTAAATTCAATGGAGTTTATTCCCAGGGGAGAAATGTGTATGATTTAATCCTTAGTTACATTTTAGTCCCACAGAAAACAATGAGAAATTTGTCACAACTAATATTGATTAAAGCAGGACTAAAGCAAGACAAATTTGTGTTATATGTATTTTTTAAAAAATATTTTTAATGTTCTGATTAGTTTTATAATGAACTTCCTGTGGGTCTGTGCCAGACCACATGTTGTGTCACATACACAAAATAAAGTATTAAGTAGAAGAGGCTGTCCCTCTCTTCCCCAAATGTGAGAAAAGTGAAAAGATCAAAGTAGACAAATGGAAGTGGCTTTTATTTCTGAAGCAATGTATTCACAATTGTAATGTAAAGTTGAAATATAAACCATGTATGTGATTGTAAGTCAAATATGTAATCCCACAGGAAGCAAATATTACCACATAAAACGCTCAAATAAAAAATGCGAATAACAAAAGGTGCAATTACAAGCAATTTGAAGCAGCAATAGTATAAGGTGCTTTGATTCTTCATTTGTATCATCAGATTATCAATGAACAGGTTAATGACAAATTTTACATCACTTCTATAGACTGTAACAAATATGAGAATCTAAAAGTCATCCACATGCTATGTTACATGAAAGTGCTTTTTATATAAAAGGGATACATATAGATCAAATTTTAGCTAAATCACTATGTAATTTATTGGTATATTTTTAAAATGTAAAAATGGCATCAGTTTTATTGAGAGAGGGTATTTTTTAAATACTGTCATTGGAAACAATCCAACTACCAAATTGCTGCTACATATTGTTAAAACAACTTGTTCAGGAAAATCCAAGTACCATCCCATGATACAAACACAGACATACACAGATATCTTTATAGATCAATCTTACATTAGTTTATAAGCAAATATATTCAAAGTTCAGTTGTCTCTCACCCTTGCAAAGATCTACTGATTCCTAACATAACCCTTCTCTTTTTATTGGTATCAGAGATAGTAAAGAGAAGATGGAGAAATTACCCTAGATAAAGGCAAGTGCACAGCTGCAGAGATATTGGTGAAGGTTAGCTTAGGACCAAATAAATTGAAGTTAAATACTATGTGCTTAAATAGCAAGTTCAAAAAACTAGTGCAATACAGTACAAGGGGACATAAAGGTAAGATTACATTGTTAGCCATCACTCCTTGCTGGTTCATGTAGCATGGGAACACCATTGTTTCATCAAAAGAGAACAGGGTAAGAAAAATATAAGTGCGCATTTTACACAATCCAAGAGAACATACTTTTAAAAATGTATAAGGCCACAGGGCCAGCCCTACCCTTTTATCATTTTGAGAACACCTGTTTTTTGTCAACCTCAATTGATACCTATCTAAAGAACTTACTAAAATATCACATATATATGAAAAAACACATCACTCTGGTAATAGATATTTTTAAAAGTCATAGGTTAACCAAACGTATGTAAATGGAAATACATATTACAAATAACAGTTGCCATTTAAAAAGAAATTGGCTTTGTCCAGCAGCACTAATTTCATACACACACACATGCGCGTGCACACACACACAGAGTTTACTACGGCCTAATTTAGACACAATCATCTTGGTTTAATATTAATGCTTATCATAAATTATCGTTGTTAAGCTCCCACACACTTCCCCTCATCCCCTTGTGTGCCAATATTTGTGCTTAGAAATGGTTTCATTAAAACCCAGTTATGTCCTGTTGTATCTGAAACAGTTTAATGTCATTTTCCCAACCAGGCTCTGATATTAAACAAAGACAAAAAATCCTCAGTGAGGTTAATTGGGTGTTGTTACAGATACTGGGAACTATTCACTTGGATAGGTTATAATGACTGATCACTTAAATAAGTTCTGAAAGAACTGAAATAAGCTCTTTGCAACAAATCTGTGTTGTGCTATTTTACTTGTTAGGGCATGACAAATTTTAAGCCCAAAGTACTCTACAATATGAGACTCTAATGTGCTACAAAAGGCAGGCTCTTTGAACACATAGGGGACTTTCCTGCCAACAAGAACAATTTAGAATTTTAAGAAATCATTTTCTGAAATTTAAAGCTTTGGATGATTTTTACAAGTCAGTAATACACTTGGATTTCACTACAAACCACTGATAACAGCAACGCTTATAAACAGAACAATTTAGAGAAAGATTTAATGCTGTGAATATTTGCGGAAATTAACATTTCATCCAAATGTTCTGACAAAAAGTGTGTCAGGTTTGGCATTCAGGAGAGTAAGTCCTTTACTGGCATTTGGGAAGAGGTGTAGCACTGTTGATAGTGAATCATGATGTCACCTGTTAGTTTATTCAGCTTTAAATGCTGTAAGGGAGATGCAAAGGATTTTAAATTTATTTATTTATTTTTGCATGATGGTGCTTGAAAAATGGACATGGAGCAATGTCCATCAACACCAGAGTTTATTTTCATAATACCCAACTGGTAATGCTGTATCCCCTACTCTGGACATGGTATAACATTTGTTTGTGGTTTTCAACATCATGGAAAATGGCAATCAGAACAAACTTTGAGGCTATCTTCCTCATGTGCAAGTGCTTTGTTAAGAAGTCTGATTACATTTTCATCCCCTCACCCCCAGGATTATTTTAGCAGGCATTGAGGTCAGCTCTGAAACTCTGGGTTTCTCCATTGCTGAACACAAGAGTCCATGGAGGTACCAAAATATCAACAAACTATCACCTGTTGCATTTTTGATAGGGAACTTATGCTGCTACCAAATTAATGTGCAGAAAAGGAATAATAAAAATACACATGGATAACATGCTCTTGATGGGACAAGTCCTTTTAAACCTGATGAAGCCACTGCAACACAAATATCCCATTAAGATATCCAAATACCGTGACTTATCACTAAAGCACTTCACTCTCTCATGCCCTTCATTTTATTTTAAGAAAATTAGGTGTTTAGGGCCACATAATGTCTTTATACTTGCTGTCCCCAGATATTACATTACATATTTTTGGAGCAATAATTTCCATTGTTCTGCCTTTATACTGTAATTGTATATAATCTGGGCTCTTTAGCCCATATTGAATTTTTTAAAAGTCAAATGCCATCCTGAGCCATTAAATTGCAGATAATACTGAAAAGATAGAGGTGGTTAGTGCTACATTTGATTGCTTTTGACTTTTCTAATTTGTCTACAACTGGGCATATAGAAGACAATAATCTAGTGTAACATGAAGCATTCCAGATAATTATTTTGTGGATGTTAAGCATGTGATTCAATATATTCTATACCTGAAAACCTCATATAGGATCTGCCTGTCTGCTGATGTTGCTAGCTCACAAGACAGATTCAACACATTACTGGGGCCAAACCAAATAGGGAAAGCTGCTGCATGAACTGATGATACATCTTTCTCTTTCCAACCCTGTTGCAGCAGCCAAAGCAGAGGCAATGGTAGAGAACACGGGACCTGTAAAATATTGCTGTATTGCAACTCCCATGATCCCTCACCTTGGCTCTGCCAGGTAGGGATGACCATCCAACATCATCTGGAGAACTCTATGTTTCTTACTCTAGATTTAAAGTAAACAGACAAGGAACTGAAATTGAAATTAGCATATGATGCAACTAAATGGAGGACTGTATTAATGTACACATTATGCTAGGGCTAAAATTTTGAAATATTCAATTTTAGATTATAATCAGTATATATGCTGCATGCTAACTATGGTGCTGGCAAAGAGATTCAGTAATATTTTGTCTCCATGACCAGTTATTTGTAATCATTTAGAGCACTTCTACTGAAAGTGATGGTCTGTAGACCAATGCCAGTCTACAAACTATTGGCTGCCAGTCCATATTGGGTTTTTAGAAAAGCAAGATACAGTTGCAGTAAATGAGCATAAATATGATACCAGCCCTTTGCACATTGGGCGGGGGGGGGGGGGGGCGCCAGTCCCTCACATTGGATAGCTTAAAGAAGGACTGATTTAGAGAACTGGCTGTGAAGCTGCCTCAGGTCATAAACAGCATCAGATTATAGCTAAGGTAACACCAGTACACATGCATTACTTTTCCTCATACATTTTGTGCTGTGGTGGCTATATCTGTATATATTAGAAAATGTAAACTGAGAATTGGCTACAAGATAATACAAAAATGCTAGAGAATACTGTTAGTGCTCTGTTTATCTGTACTTACACAAGCCCTGGAGTTTACTTTCAAAAGCCTTGTGCAATTACTTTCTTGCATTCCCCAATTGCTACTACAGTCAGCAAAGGAATCTGCAATGAAACTGTACTCCTTAACAGGGGAGAAGCAACCCAAGACCACTTCACACTGCGAAAGAATATGGTTTGGAAACCAGGTTATTTCCCTGTAGTTCAGACTAGCACTGATTCTACTCGGTGCAGTTTATGGGCGGGAGGGGGGACAAAAAAGCCCATTTCAACTAGTGCATTTGGCACCAAACCTCTTAGTGGTTCTTTTTTAAAGAACCACAACAATCTGCATCTCTAATAGTGTGAGTAAACTATCCGATCGATTTGAATAGCAAAGCCACCCACCGTTCAGGAAATGGAGATGCCTCCATTTTGATCTGGAACAGTGGAAAATGGGAAATTCAGACCTGATTTAAATGCCGTGGGAATGGTGAATTGATTTTGAATCGATTCACAGATGCGAATATCTCAGTGCAAAAAATTAAAGTGTGACTGGACCCATAGTGTCTACCAAATCTCTCTGAGGAGCAATACTACTGTCAAGAGGCCAACTGAACTGTAGGAATTGAGGAAGGGAGAAAATGGGGTTCCTTCTTTTTCTGGGACACTCTAAATTCACTGCCCAGAGATGGCATAGACTTATACCAAAGGCAGAAGGCCCTGGCATTTGGCTAAATCAAGTATGTCTTTGTAAGATGAAGAAACTCTCTCTTCAGGAAGTCCAGCTTTTCCTCATCTACCATCAGTCAATTGTTATAGTGGCCATCCGGAACTAGTACCAGGCTGCTTCTGCCCAGGAGAAAGGTGGGAGGGCTACTTCATAGCTGGGCTAAACGTTTACTTCAAAAGCCTTCCCTGGCACTGTGTTTTTTGTTTTTTTTTTGGTTAAAGGTTGAGTATCCCTAATCCAAAATGGGTTTCAGATTTTGGAATATTTGCGTATACATAATGAGGTATCTTGGAGATGGGAACCAAATCTAAACACAAAATTCATTTATGTTTCATATACACTTTATGCACGTAGACTGAAGGTAATTTTATACACAATATTTTTTAATAATGTTGTGCACAAAACAACGGCTGCATACACTGAACCATCAGAAAGGAAAGGTGTCACTATTTTAGCCACTCATGAAAAATGTTTTGATTATGGAGCATTTCAGACTTTTTGATAAGGGATACTCAACCTGTATTGCTAAATCGTTGTCATATCAGACAAGCAGGGCACCATGCTAGAATATTAAATATGCTTGATTTTTGCTTACAGAAATTGCTTACAGTCTGATTGATCTACTCTGTCAAAACTGGTTTCTTGAGGAAGAAAATTGGAACAACAGATTCTTCTGGCCAGAAAAGTTGTTCTTATCCTTTTAGTCTTCATCTTCAAAGGTCAATGTCCCAAAACATTATATAACAATAACACTACAATCTTCTTCAGGAAATCACCATCTATATATTTTGTAGTTAAGTAATGTGCATTTGGAAAAAATTACATCATGTTTATCATTCTGTTATAAATATGAATTTATGTTCCACTTTGCAATTGCAAGAGATGGAAAATTGCTGCAATTCCCAGATGTTTAAAGTCCTGATATTTCACAAAGTTATTTATGAAACAAAATTAGCCTGATGTGCAACTCAATTAAAATGTTTGATTTAAATTATTTACGTAGTTCCATACTTATTTAATGAAAATTCAAATGTAACTCATCCCATTTGGTACCTCTCAAATGTCTCTCAATGGGATTAAATTAACACTTTATGTTTAATTTCATATAGATATGACTCAACAATTAATTCCCTCTCCCTGTAGCAAAATATACTCTTAATTTCAAAGTCCTCCAGTTGTGCTTTGGCAAAACTGACCTTCATTTGTCTTCCCCCACCACACACCCCCCCCAACAGATAGCTCACAAATACTTGCTAGGCTACAAACTAGTTCATAAAATTTGATGACTTTACATTCCACAGCACATACCTCCAATATGTGGAAGAAAATATCAACAGTAAAAAAATAAGAAGATGATGGTAATACTTTGTAATTCTGAGTTACTTGCATGCACAGTATGCTCACATATTTACCATGCTTACTTGTTTGGTCGTTCCCCCTTAAAGTTGTTAGGTCCAAGTTACTTCATGTTGGTAAAGTATGAACCTTTCTGAAAAGCCTCCTTAAATTCCAAATTAAAATAATTCAGTATTATAATAATCCAGCACTATGCATACTTAAGTACTTTTGCTAATTCAATAATATCTTAAATAATAATACAGGTTGAGACTCCCTTATCTGAAATGCCTGGGATCAGAAGTACTTTGGATTTCAGAATTTTTAGATTTTGGAATAGCTGAATACACATAATGAGATCTTGGAGATGAGCTCCAACTCTCAACATGAAATTAATTTATGTTTCATATACACCTTCTACACATAACCTGAAGGTCATTTTATACACAATATTTTTAATAATTTTGTGCATGAAACAAAGTTTGTGTACACTGAACCATCAGAAAGCAAAGGGATGAGCCACCAATGTGGACGATTTTGGTATCTTTTGGATTTCGGAATTTGGGATAAGGGAGATTTAGCCTGTAATTTAAAAAGGTGCCAATGCATAAATGAAATAAAAACCTTGATCAGTATTCTTAATCACCTACTTAATTAACCTAACTTTTAATTCTTGATTATTTACACAGATGCTCATTTATTTACTTCTTTGGTGGCTCTCCCCAAAGTATGTTAAGGTCCACATTATATAACTAAGGGGTGAAACAGATGGACCCTTTGCGGCGGCTTCCCAATGGCTTGGGAGCATGTTGTTTAGACGATGCATCCCCCTAAGCTGGCAGGAAGCTGCTCTGAAGCCTCCTGCCTGACTGCACAGAGGGCAGCTTTGCGGTGCTCTGGTGGCACAGCATTTAGACGTCACACATCACAGGAGCGCTGTAAACTTGAGGCGGTGATGGAAAAGCTTGTGCTTTGCTGGCTCAAAAAGGAGCGGTTTTCTGCTGCTTCTTTTTGCACCGGCAAACAGTTAGGTTGGGGTTGTGGCATGTGGTTGCAACGGCCCCAACCCAGCATTCAAAGGGGCAGCATTAAGCCACCCCTTTAGGGCTGTCTGTTTAGGCCCTAACTTACCTCTCCTGGCTTGCGCCCCTCCCACAAAAAACACAGAATGAGATGTCATTCACCTGTGTTCTGAT
The DNA here is from genome assembly GCF_019175285.1 of Sceloporus undulatus. Lineage (NCBI taxonomy): Eukaryota > Metazoa > Chordata > Lepidosauria > Squamata > Phrynosomatidae > Sceloporus > Sceloporus undulatus. The sequence goes on from NC_056524.1 coordinate 254,453,972, forward strand.
GACCAGCAGAATGGACCTCCTTCTCCCCATACAGCTGATGCCTAGTAAAGTAGGTTGGGCAATAGTGACACAATTGGGATTTAGTAGCGATTGTGAATACGGAATGGTTACAGATGAGTAAATTTAGGTAACTTTTCTGTATTCATGAGTGCTATTTAGTAAAAATTGTGACACTGTTGTTAAGCTGACAAAGAATACTGATCTTTCTTAACCCATTTTTTGGGTTGTACCTGACCTCACTCAAAGCAAAGAAACACAATGTTGTTTTGTCTACTCTTATGTTTAGCGTTTAGATAAAAAGATGCAGATTTTGGAAGAATGTGGGGGATTGCTTCAGGGAAGAGGAAAACAAAAAATATTTCTATCCTCATTCCACTGATACATTTCATCAGCAGAACATTAACTGGATAACAGTTATAGTGCCTAAAAGTTTAGTAATCATTTAGTAAATCATTTCCAAGAAAGAAATCCATTTTAATATTATTATTGAAATGTATACAAGCCTGAAATTAATATAGATATCTTTTTGTGGAAGATTCACATTTAATCACACAGTGGTGAAAATCAGGGCTTTTCTTTTGTACAAACACTTATTGAAGTGAACTGAAATTCCTTGGTCTTGTGAACCTTTCATATGTTTTGCTTGGGAAAATTTCTCAATGAGCAGGGCTTCCAGGTATCTAATGCAAAATTTTAAAATATTGAAAATATATGAATACTACTTCTTAATACTTTGGTGAAATTGGCTTAAGTAATTTTCATCGTAGCATTTGCAGGTAACACTGAGCCATGAGAAAATATTAAGAGCTGAAATCACTGTCATTGCAAAAAGAACTTATTCCAAACATGAAGTGAAGAACAGTGTCCCTAGCAATACCCAGTAGAATATCTACTGAAGGGGGTTAATAAAGGGAGTTAACAAGAACTATAGCAGGAAAAGAAGGTCCAGAAATGACTGTTCCTCTAATTTGTTCTTTAGAATTATTCAGTGATTTGGAGTTGCACACTAGAACATGGATGACAGTTTTCATTTGTTTTTGAGTGGATGGAAAAGTATGTGTTAATTCCTTTGATCTATGTTAACTAGCAGCAAGAAGAACTAGAAGAGTAACAACACAATGCTCTCTTCTGTGCATAGCAACATAAAATAATCAGCATAAAATATTTGTAGGTATTCTTTAAAAAGTATGACATGCCATTCCAGTTTCCAGCAGCTTTACCATTATGTTCATCATGTTCACTGTGCAACTTCATTTATCAAAGACACCTCCGTGCTGCCATTAAAAAAACAAAACACATTCAACATGTTTGTATACATGGGAGTGCTGCTTTTTTTGATAAGGAGGACCTAAGAATCTGAAAGCAGACGGCTTTGACGGATAATCTTCTGCACTTAAAGGAAATAACACGGTGGGTGAGATTTAAGGTTATGATAGAATGGGAGATCCGTTGCAAATTCCCTTCAACCTGTACACTCAAGATCAATTGAAACTGAAAGAGCACAATTAAATGCATAGCATTTTACCATAATCAACACTTCCACAGACTCTGTGGACTCTTCTGTTAATCCATATTCTTAAAAAGCTTTCTACAAAGGAAAAAGTGTATATAAACACAATTTAAAATGGTAATCAAGGTTATATTATCTAAAAAATCTTAAATTTTGTATGGTAAATAATTGGCTTTTTGGAATAAGCACCACCCACAACATATTACATAGACTTCATAGAGCTTTACACTTACTCTACCTTGCTCTGCATTTGACTACGATAATTTGCCAGCACAGCTTATGCTTCCTGATAAGCTGGATAATTACTGGAAGGTTTGGAAGGTTACATTAAATGTGCTCTTCCAATAGTCTGTATGTGGGAAAAGATGCTTAGCAAAACATAGCAGTAATAATTACATCAAATATTGAGATGTTTGCTTATTACTTTATAAGTCTATCATCTGACAGAAGCTGAGCTTTAAAGCCCTAGTTTTCCACTACGATTCCTTCAAGGAATTGATCCGTGCACAGATTTTTAGGGCAGGTCCTAGCTTAATATTCATTGCACTCATAAGATGATCCTCTTTTAGTAAGAGAAGAGCCTGTCCATCAATCTCTTGGGCTCGAAATTCATCAGCAATTTCTTGACAACCTGCAAAGAAATAACAAATACTATTTTAAAAAGAAACAGTGACTTTAAAAAAAACCGAGGAATTTTTCAAGTGTGGCTTAATGATTTTAAGTGTGAAAAGGAGGAATATGTTTATTTCAATTGGACTTGAATTGAAATCTTTAGCTGTATTCCTAATTGTAGCAAGGAGCATTCTCTCTAGGTTTTCAGCCCTTGGTGGAACAATGGTCTTTCTTTCTACTGCCGCAGAAATATCAACTTGTTGGAAATAATTACAGAATGTGGAAATAGTTCATTAAGTTTAAAAAGTTTCAACAACAAAATTAAAAATTTCTATTTTAATTGTGACATGCCAACAGGGTTTAAGTTTTACACCAATTATTATCAATTCCCATTATTTTAGCTCATTAAATTTCTTGGAAATTTGATGTGTGTGTAAGAGGGGGGGGGAAGGGAGAGAGCGCCATTTTTAGCAATATTAAAGTATTTTAAAAAAATAACCAGACAGATTTTTATTAATAAATAATGGAGCAATTTGATGAATGGATTAAATTAAATTAACTTTCCCTCAACAGCTCAATATTAAAGGATTCATTTTCCTTAACAATTTAATGTTAACACATTAACAGCAGTGCTAACCTTTCAAGTTCTGCTGCAGACACACTGATAATACACCTGAAATAGTACATGCCTGTTCATCAAATCTCTGCCTGCTCTAAAAAAAGAGTACTTCTGTTACCTGGGTTGGGAAATACTAATATTCTCTTACAGATGAGACAGAAAGTATTGCTCAGTTCCAAAAGTTCAAAAGTGCCATAATGCATCATTCAGTACATAAAGGAGGAATAAAGACAAGTTAAATACCCCTCCCCCAATGATGTCCATGTTAATTAGTCATGCTCCCTAGCAAGGCATGTCAAATGGTTTTCCAGATGCCTGTGGACTGCATTTACCATTATTGGCTCCCAACTCCTAACTGTATTCCTCATATCAACTATCCTGGCTCGGGTTGTCCAAGAACATCTGTGGGGTTACATGATTCTCACCCCTAGTTTAAGGTATGAGCATTTTCAGGGACAGAGCCTTTGCTCTGGAACTCTAGTGTGAGGGGGTTCCCAGATCATGTGGAACCTTTTCTGCATAAACTTTTGCACTTCAAAGCTGTGTCCCAATATGCATTTGTGCTGACTGCATGAATGTCAGAGCATGGCTTAGAAAATTTTCTTTTTGGGGTACCAGTCCCACAATCCCATTCCAACATGAGTTCTGAGGATCTATATTCCAAAACCTTTTTCAAGCTTTGGCAGGGGCAGGGCTAGTCAGCAGGTGTAACTATGTCCAGCTATGCAGAATGGTCCTGCTGGACAGCTACCAACTGGGGATGCTTTAGCTTGCAATCATGCACTGAGCAGGAAGGGCTGAAATTGATATCACATGAGATTCTTCCAATTTTATCATTCTAATACCTCTGAGTAGGGCTAGAGATCCAAAGGAGCAAGAAGTGCAAGAAAGTTGTATCTCCTGTTCCTATCATGTTGTTGTTGTTGTGTGCCTTCAAGTGGTTTCTGACTTACGCCGACCCTAAGGGGAGCCTATTATTGGGTTTTCTTGATGAGTTTCTTCAGAGAAGGTTTGACTTTGTCATCCTCTGAGGCTGAGAGTGTGTGACTTGCCCAAGGTCACCCAGTGGGTTTCCATGGGCGAGCCGGGATTCAAACCTTAGTTCCCAGAATGGTAGTCCAATACTCACATCACAGCCACATCTAACATACTCTTGGATTATTGCTTATTCTTTCTTATGCCTTGCTTCACAGAGGCAACACAGTATCCACAATAGTAATACATGGCAACTCCTCAGCTTCTTGCTCTGGTCACATGATTTTGTCCTGCTTCCTTCACTCAAAGAATAATCCCTCTGTGCTCTTATGCTGTGTAGAGGAAAACCTTGCATAATTTTGCAAGCCAGAATTTTACGGGGATGAAGATGGGATGAAGTCTTTATTCCAGCACCCAAGTACTGCTGTAGCAGACTCATTTTCTGCCATCTAGTGAAAACACAAGTAGGCAGGAGAGACTTGGGAGTGTTCAAAAAGAAGCCAAGGTTGAATGGAAAAGAGTCTGACACATTAGCTCTTCTCTCACATCACAAAACACTCACTAATATCCTATGAAGTACAATAACATTCAAAATCCACGAAATAGTGGTACCTTTACTGAGCCAACCAAAATGTACTTTTGTGTATTTTGGTTGGCCCAATAAAGGTACCACTATTTTGTGGATTTTGGAGATTGTACAGTGTGCCTGCGCCAAGAGTGGGCTTGCCAGCCATGATTTGAGCTTTTGCGGATGGCAAGCCCCAGCTTTCTGAATGGGCATGTGTGCATGTAGCAGCATCAAAGGGAGCGCGTGCCAATTGAGAAGAACAGGACTTAAGGTCCCACATTTTTTACTATCCATGGGGTGATCCGAAATGGACCCCCATGGTTAGCAAGGGTGCACTGTACCTTACTATATGGTGAACACAGCTACCCTTGAAAAAATGTCCAATGAGACAGGTTTTAATGGAGGTGTTAAGGTAAGAAAAACCTGAAGATTTTTTAAAAACATAAATCATGCAAACCAAGCAGCTACTTAGGAAACATGGGCCTGGAACAGATGGGCTTTTGTGGCCCTCGTCACGTGCGAGGGTTGCCTGGTGGCTGGAGCACCCACATGGCCAGCCAGCAACCCTTGCATGTGACGAGGGCACCGCAGTTGCGGCGTGCCCACAGACAAGGCGCGTAATAGTGACGTCACGGCTGCGCCACAAAAAGGAGCCACTTCCGGGTGCTCCTTTTTTGCTGCATAGCAGCGCCACGCAATTTGGTTGCTGTGGCGCTGCTGCGCAGCAAAGAGAGGCACCTCCCCGGCGCCTCTTTCTAGCGGTCTGTACCCCACCTTAGGCTACAAGGGAAAGGGTTTCCTTGCTGGCACTCTGACTATATAATGCCTCCATAGGGAGGCTTGTCTGGTGCCTATCATGTTGTCATTTTGACAAGAGACAAAGATCTTTTTATTTTCCCAGGCTTTTAAATATGAACTGCTCTTCCTCTGAAAATTACTTACATTCTGTCTGGCATTTGCTTTACTTTGACTGACTAGTAATTTTATGCTGTTGTTTTAAATTGTGATGTTTTAATTTGTTATTTTTATCTTTTTGTCACAATGGAAATCTGCAGAAAAAATTGAATTCCTAATGTAAGAATGGACACAAGAATAAATAAATGCTCTCAAAGTATTCCAAAGCGACCACTGGAAGCAAAGTACAGTATGCAAATAGATAAGCATAACAGTCACACCATTCTGTTTCTCTACCATTAAAACGGGCTTTCATCTATTTCTTCCTCTTTTTACCTCAAGATAGTAATGCTGCCCCTCAAACATTCTTAGCAAATTCACATAACTTCCAATTGCATACCTGGCAAAGAGTGTATGAAGGCCCAAACATCTTCAACAGTCCATATGGATGGGTCAGATTGCACAGCTGGTAACAAATCTATGTTTTCTGCTGACTTTCTAATTCTCAGATCCCTAAGTTCACGTTCTCTTTCCCTTTCACTTTGCCTTCGCAGGCGAGTGGTCATGGCAACTGGCACACTATCTTCTTGAGAAGCCAAGTCTTCTTCTGCAGATGGATAAGTAATTGGAAGCTGGAAAATGCAGTACAGATAAACCACAGGATAACCTTTTTCCTTTACAATTCTAACAAAAGGATATTATGGAGAATTCAGTTGGTATTCCACAGACCTGTCTATGGAAGGGTTCTCTAGGAGCTCCATCACAACTGCCTGGCCGTCGCCCACGTCGCCCAAGGCTTTGACTATCTGGGTTCCGGTTCCAACGACTGCTCTTGTCTGCTGAATATAATCCAAATTTCTTACTGCAACTGACATTGTACCTAAGGGTAAAAACAAATAAAAATATTTCAGCTCTGCTTACAGACATGAGATGTCAAAAGCTAAACAAGAACTGAGGAAAGAATCATAGAATCACAGAGTTGGAAGAGACCACAAGGGCCACCCAGTCCAACCTCTGCCACACAAGAAAACGTGATCAAAGTGTCCCCAACAGATGGCCATCCAGCCTTCAAAGATGGAGACTACACCATTTTCAGAGGGAGTGTGTTCCACTGTTGAACAGCTCTTACTGTCAGGAAGTTCCTCCCAATGTTTAGTGGAATCTCTTTTCCTGTAGCTTGCATCCATGAAAAGAGATTTCACCTAAACATTAGGAGGGATAGTAAAGGAAAAAAGAAACACTTTAATACCATCTTAGAAGAAAGGCAGGATACAAATGTAACAGAGGTTTTTCTAACCAATACTTGTCAAAGTTCTTTTAACACATAGTTTAAAATGTAACATGCTTGAAATAGCTATATATATATCAGACTCATCCAACCTGTTGCCCCCCTGGTATTGTCCAGATGTTGGATTGAAACTCTGATTACTGTCAGCCAGCTAGCACAACTGAAGGTCAGTATTGTAGGGGTTGGAGGGCACGAGATTAGAGAAGACTGGTATATATTCATAATTTAAGGAAACTGTGACACAGTTCAAGATAGTCTATTACCTGTCAAAGCTATAATCAAATTTACCTACATTTATTCAATCAAATTGAACTGAATAATTTTAGATATATTTTAAAAACCTAAGATCTTAAAGAAGATACCATTTTAAGGACTCTGAATAGATATAACAATACTGTATTATATGAGTAAAAACAACAACAACAGAATAGTTATTGGACAGGATCTAAAGAATGATAAGTGTACCTCTGTAAGTCCAAAGCGGTTTTAGGATTTGTTACTTTCAAGCTGTGGCTTTCCATGTCAGATAGCATGCTGAATCCTAATATGTAGTGTCATCAAACTGTTGGTTCACAGGATTTTGCTCTCAGATTCTGTGCTATATTTAAAGAGGAATAGGCCTAAAAATATATTTTTTAAAAATCTGAAATTCATTAATAGAATACCTCTTAGCACAGGACATGGTGCAGAACCGCTTTGACCGCAGGAACTTGTTCGCATAGCCCATTTTCCCACAGAACTCACACTTGAGGAGATCAGTTTCCATCTCATCTAGTCCCTCTAAAGAAAAGAACAATATAAATTCAGTGACTTGAACAGTGTTTTTTTAAAAAAATTCTCATCTCTTAAATGAAATACTTCCTAAAGAATCTATCATGACCTAATATCAGGATGTGTTTATACAGTCAAAATATTCCAGATCCATTCCCAAGAACAGCTGGATTTAATGACCCTAATATTGTTGTTATTACTGTGTGCATTCAAGTTGTTTCCGCTTAATGAAATCAGGTTGTTTCAGCTTAACGATCACGCCTAAGGCGACCATGGGGTTTTCTGGGGCTGAAAGTGTGTGACCCACCCAAGGCCACCCAGTGGGTTACCATGGCTGAGTGAAGAATCAAACTCTGGGCTCCAGGATAATCCAATACTTAACTACACCATGCTAGCTCTAATAAACTGTGTAAATTTATTTATATACAGTTGGCCCTCCACAGTTGCGGTTTTGACTTTTGAAGATTTGATTAGTTGCAGTTTTGATTAATATGTTCTCTCTAGGAATTGTTAGGTTCCCCCAGCACAACTCTGCCAGAGGTTGGCCACAGAGTTGTGCCAGAGAACCTAGAAGTTCCTAGAGAAAACACTTCTCTAGGCATTTATAGGTCGTCCAGCATGGTTCTATGTTCAAACTTCTGGCAGACGTTGACCATAGAGTGTGCCGGAGAACCTGGAGATTCCTAGACTTCTCTCAGGTAAAAAGAAGTGTTTTTTATTTGTGATTTTTCAATATTCACAGGGGTCCTTTACCTCAGCAAATTGGGGGGGGGGGAACCAGTGTACATAAACTATTATGCAAAATTTATAGAACCTATGAAGAAGAGTCAAATTAAGTGTGAAGCAATTAGCCCAGAAAGTTTCAACTCTCACTTGCAGAGAACTGGAGAAAGTAGGGAATGAACCTGGATCCTTTTTATACAAAGTGTATATTCTGTTACAAAGCTAACAATGCTGTCCATAGGTCTGTAAACCACAGACAGAAGGAACTGGTTATCTTAGTTCTTCCTAATACTTCTGATCTTGCACCAGGAATTTTCAAGCCCATTGTCACTTCTTTAAGTGCAAGAAACAGACTTTAAAATACTAAAATGAATTTTAGCAAAATCTTCCTGAAAAATATGAGCTTTTGGGGAATGCAACAGACTACATTAGAAAGTGGTAGACTGTCATTAATTGGAGGTTTTTAAACAGGGGTTAGAGGTTCACACTGGCAGTGAGCTGGAGTAGATAGATGGTCCTTGCAGTGGCTTCCAGCTTAGTAATACTATTCTGTAGAGAATGAAAAAAAATTGCTGTGAAGTGACATTTACCCATCCAACTTCTTTTGTTGGATTGCAGCACTATAGGTCTTTTTGATCCCACTGCTGCCACCAATTATAATAATAATAATAATAATAAAGTTTTTATTTATATCCCGCACCTTCCTTCGATCAGGGCGGCTTACAGTATAAAATTTAAAACAACAATACATACAATAAAATCCAAAATACATCACATATAAACAATAATAAAAAACACAGGCTAAAAGCCCCAAAGCCCTTCCTCTTGGCCACGAAAGAGGAGGGAGGCCCACAGGATTTTTAATCGGGGAATGCCTGTTGGAACAGGAAGGTCTTCAAATCCTTCCTGAATTGGGCCAGGGTGGTAGTCGAGCGGAGCTCAGTGGGCAGCGTATTCCAAAGGGCTGGGGCAGCAGTGGAAAATGTCCTCCTTGTGGTGGAGGACAATCTAGCCCCAGGCACCTTCAGTAGCTGCTGCCCAGATGTCCTGAGGGTGCGAGGCGGAATGTACGGGGAGAGGCGATCCTTTAGGTAACCTGGACCCAAGCCATTTAGGGCTTTATAGGTAATAACCAACGCCTTATATTGGGCCCGGAAGCGAATAGGCAACCAATGGAGATCTTTCAACACCGGTGTTATATGGCTGGTCCTGGGAGCACCAGTGACCAGCCGGGCTGCCATGTTCTGAACCATTTGCAGCTTCCGAGTTTGATATAAGGGTTGCCCCAAGTAGAGTACATTGCAGAAATCCAATCTCGAGGTCACCAGAGCATGTACAACAGTTTCTAGGTCCCTCTGGGCCAGGTATGGGCGCAGCTGGCGAATAAGCCGAAGCTGATAACAGGTGCTCTTGACTGTCGCGTTCACCTGAGCAGTCAGGTGTAGCGACGAGTCAAGAAGCACCCCCAGACTGCGCACGGAGTCCTTCACAGGGAGCGTGACCCCGTTCAGGACAGGTGGAACCACCGCCATTCCTGGACCAGGGGAACCTATAACTAGTACCTCCGTTTTCTCTGGATTCAATTTGAGTCGGTTTTCCCTCATCCAGCCCATTACTGACTCCAGGCATGCCACGAGAGGAGAGACCCCATCCCCAGTCACTGCATCAGTCAGAGACATAGAGAAAATGATTTGGGTGTCATCAGAGTACTGATAACCCCGCGCCCCATGTCTCCGGATGATCTCTCCCAGCGGTTTCATGTAAATGTTAAATAGCATGGGAGACAGAATGGCTCCTTGAGGGACCCCAGTTTTAAGGGCCCGCTCGTCGGAGCACACGTCTCCCAGCTGGACCATCTGGGACCTCCCAGAGAGGTAGGACCGGAACCACTGGAGCGCAGTGCCCCCCAATTCCCACCTCTGCCAGGCGTCCCAGAAGGATACCATGGTCTATGGTATCGAAAGCCGCTGAGATGTCCAAGAGCACCAACAGGGACACGCTTCCCCTGTCGACGCTCAGACGGAGATCATCGACCAAGGCGACCATGGACGTCTCAACCCCGTAGCCCGCCCGGAAGCCAGTTTGAAATGGGTCCAGATAATCCGTTTCATCCAAGACCGCCTGAAGCTGGATTGCAACCGCCCTCTCGATCACCTTTCCCAAAAATGGTAGCAGCGAAACAGGCCGATAATTATTATGAACCAGGGGGTTGAGGGAGGGCTTTTTTTAGAATAGGTTTTACTATGGCCAATTTCAGTTGTGATGGAAATTGCCCATCCCTCAAAGATGTATTAACTATCTGGCGTAACAAAGTTGTTACCGCCGATCCCCCCTGGGCCACTAACCACGAGGGACAGGGATCGAGAGAGCAGGTTGTCTTCCGAACACTTCCGAGGATCTTGTCCACATCCTCGGTACTCACCGACTCAAACCGATCCAGTTTAATAAAGTCCACCTTAGGTTCTGCTAAAATGTCGGCGTTCAGACCTTCGCTTATCCGAGATGTTTTATCCGCAAAAAAGTCGTTAAATAAGTCACAGCAGGCCTTAGTAGGTTCAAGGATCTGATTCTGAGCGGGAGGGAGCTGAGTTAGCTCCCTGACCACCCTGAACAACTCTGCCGGACGCGACTCTGCGGACGCAATACGAGCACCATAGAACGAATTCTTTGCTGCTCGTATTGCCTCTCCGTAGTCCTCTAACAGTTGGTCTAGGAGAGCCTTGTCGTCTAAGCAAAGGTGTTTCCGCCAACGGTACTCTAGCCGTCGCAGTGCCCGCTTCCTTACCCGGAGATCTTCCGTATACCAGGGCTTGCATTTGGAAGCGGGCCTGAGAGGGCGCTTAGGAGCGATACTGTATATAGCCCTTGAAAGACCGGTATTCCAGATACCGGTGAGGGCATCAACAGAGTCGCCATCGCTTCCAACCATGGACCCCTCTAAGGCTTCCTGGAACCTTTTGGGTTATGTGAAGGTGACGGCCACTATCTCATCAATTCTTCACTGTCAGGTTCGAACGCAGGACTCTCTTAAGTGTCTCCTGCACTATAATCCTCTTCAGATGCCAACCCTCTGGGTTTCAAATTTCCCCCTCAGCTTGGCACCAACTATTCTTTGACATCCACACACCCACTATCTAATGTGTCCCAAACCTAAAATACTTTTCTCGATGTTGGTAGCGTTTTTAATGTGTTTCTGAAATTATGTAAGGCAGCTGCTTGTTGAAACAAAGTAATAAATTTATTTACAAGTCAGCTTGAATACAGTATCTCTTTTAGTGGATAGTGTTCACAATTGATATGGTGTATAAATACTTTATTTACACAGTTTGACAGTTTCTTTAGCTTGTCTTTGTAATTGTTTCTCTATAGCTTTATATATGTTTCCTTACAGACTAAGTTCTCACAGAACCTTTATCAAGCTTTTCTATCTTATAACCCTTCTGGTTACCTGTGACTCCACTAGTCAACAAACACTATGTCTCCTGCAGGACACTACAACAATATAATTAAGAATACTCTTCGTCTCTTCTTGGGTACCTAAAACCCTTTCTAACTGCCCCTCACAGCAGCTTAACCTAGCTTCAATGGTGCTTCACCCCTCAGAACACAATAAGCATCAACCCCCTTTAAACCTGCTCCTCCCTCTTATATATTCACTCCTGGAAGCAGCCTCCACCTTTCCTGGCTTCGCTCCCATCAGCTAGTGCCAAGGTTCCCATCTGCCTGTTTTCTCCAAAATTGCTTTCTGAGATTGGGTTAAACATATGACAAAACCTTCTTGCTCTTATAATCTGCCTTGGCATGGTCTTTGCTGGTATTGCTGGCAATGCAGGTAAGCACCCAGCCCAGGAGCTCCACCTATTTACACTCCATGTGCTCGGTGCTACTTTTACCCAGAATGAATGAGACAATGAGCTTTGGCACGGTTGGGATGCAGCAAACCATGGCTTTCTCTATGGCACTGACACAGATGGGGCCTCAACAGCACACACCCTGGATGGCCTTGTTACACCACCTCAGGCTGAGGTGGGCTCGCAGAGAGACTGCAAACAAGAAGAGGCTAGTAAGCTCCTATTAAAAATGGTGTAGTTCAGCAGTAGATGTGGTGGCAAAAAATTCATGAACAGTTGAATCCATGGATGTTAAACCCATGAATGTGGAGGGCTGACTGTACTGTAGTTCACATTACTAAATGTGATATCAGTGCAAGAAAACTAATACAATATTAGTCAACTATATTAATGAGATGGGGGAGTGATCTCCCAATATCAGATACAAGCCTATTGTACTTTAACATGCCTTGCTCATTTCTTTGACTTATAATGAGCTTATACAGGCAGGTTTAATGATGAATATTAAGAAAACAAAAATAATGACCATAGAAGAATTACATGAATTCATCCTAGACAATGTCAAATTAAATTTTGATTCCCATATCTTGGAACAAACACTGATTGAACTGGAGACTGCAGTCAAGAAATCAGAAGAAGACTAGGAATAGAAAGGGGAGCTATGAAAGAACTAGACAAGATCCTAAAGTGCAAAGACATAACACTGAATACTAAAGTTAGGATTGTCCAAGTCATTGTATTCACCATTACTATGTATGGATATGACAGCTGGACAGTAAAGAAAATAGATAAGAAGAAAATCAATTCATTTCAGATGTAGTATTTGAGAAGAGTGCTGAAGATATTGTGGATGGCCCAAAAGTCAAAGAAATAGGCCTTAGATCAGATAAAAGCCCAAATTGTCCATGGAAGCCAAGGTGACTAAACTGAGGTTGTACTTTGGACACACTGTGAAAAGGTACAGCTCATTAGAAAAGGCTTCATATGAAAACTGGAAGGCATCAGAAAGAGAGGAAGACCACAAGTCAGATGACTAAATGCAACCAGGGAGACCATGGACCTGAGCCTGCAGGACCTGAGCAGAGAAGTAGAAGATAGGGAATCTTAGAGATGTCTTATCCACAGAATCTCCATGAGTTGAGGTCAACTCAAGAACCGTTAACAACAACCACAACAACAAAGAATACATTTGTTAACAGCAGTAGCAAGTACATTTCTATACTGCTTATCAGTGCACTTAAGCACTCCCTAAGTGGTTTACAACTGTAATCTAATTGCTCCCAACAATCATTTTAGCAACCTCGGAAGGATCAAGCCTGAGTCGAGCTTGAGTTAAAGGCAGGACTATCCAAAATTAAATATGTTTAGGTCCCAATGTACACCACTTTGAAATCCTTAGATACAGGATGGAACGTAAGTATTTTAGTAAACAAATATATATAAATCTCAGTGGAAGAAACATAAGCATTTGTTTAATTCTTTCATTATAGTCACTGGGAGTTATTTTGCCCTGTTAATTAAACTGGTACATAGTGGCCATTCTATTGAACTCTGCCATGTTTGCAAGATTATAGATCATAAACCTCAGGAAATAGCTTTCTACTATCTTGGTGCCATCTTCATCTGAAGAGTAGAATAAATGTGTAAAATAAATAAATACACACTGCCTAGAGAATAGCTTTTAGAATTTAAAGGTTTTTTAAAGGATTATTTCACCTATCTCAAGGAAAGGATTATTTCACATGCTATCTTTTCATTGTATGGAAGCTGTACACAGCTGGAAATTCAGCTCTGTTTTATTTATTCACATAGTTTAGATCTCATACCTTCAATACAAATGTGTATTAACAGAATAGAAGATGCTGCAGCTTAACCAGATTAATGCTATTTACAGGTAAAAAGCACCACTAGAGATATACCTTGGCTTAATATATAAAAGGAAATTCCTTGTTTATATTTGCCATCTCATCTGGGATTCCAGCCATGAACTGCTAAAATGGCAATATTCACTTGTATAATCAACATAATTCACTGTTGTCAGGCTGAAGAGAATGGAAGACATATGTCTGTGTCAATCTGGTTCTCACCTCACCAAGCCGAACTTAATGGAATCTGAGTTTGTAGCACAGATATTACAGTCATCATAAAACAATGAGTCCATAACATGCAGCTGACTGATGTAGCAAGGAAGACTGAGGAACACAGCTGATGCATGCTCAGTTACCACAGTATTTTGTGGATGCCATCTGATGTAGACTGGGATGATAATCTAACAGCATGCAATATAAAATAAGATTTGACATCTACAAGTAACATTGTTTTTGACTAACTGCTATTTGGAAACTCTCTCCTAACAGAATCTGAAATCTTAGGACACAG
>NC_056524.1:254468171-254539675 GCF_019175285.1 Sceloporus undulatus
TATTATTATTATTATTATTATTATTATTATTATTATTATTATTATTATTATTCTGTAGATTTGCACAGTGCTGTACATAAAAACAATAAATATATAAGAGTAACCTGCCTATGGCGTACAATCTAAGAAATAATAGGATAATACATATAAAATTAATGATGAAAAAATGATGTAGACTCAGTCATATTTAACATTTGACTGAACATATTTAAAGCAGCTGGGAATGGAGAAATAGTTTTTCAGTATATAGTAAATAAGATGTACAGACCTTCAGCAATTATATCCTCCAGCTCTGTGTCTGATGAGTTGTCTGCATGTTTTGCATTGTTCTGTAGCTCTGGCTCAACACACATAACATTCATCACCTGTCCTTCCACTAGGGCTCTCTTTTTTGCAGGCTGATCAACCATAAGAGATGAAGAACTTACCTGTTAACAAAAGAAAGCTCTTATCATGATAAAAGAAAGTTCATGCTAATACATGTAGCCTTGCAGTCTACAAGGTCTGGACATGCATTTATCCCCCTCTTTACTTCTGTGAAATACATCACACAGGCATAGAATAGATGTATACATTAATTTACAAAGACAGGCACTAGCTGCAACCTCAGGAGGAATGATGGTCCATATCAAAATGCAAAAAAAGAAAGTGGGTGACATGAAGATGGAGGAATGAAAAAACAAAGCAAAGAAGTTTGTTTTATATTTGGAAGACATTTTGCGTATTTCAGTCTTCCATTTATGGCTTTGAAATTTCATAGAGAAAATATCAAAACTTGATACCATGGAAAAACAGGTATGTTTTTCTCCATGGAGTTTTAAAACTTTATCCAACATCTTTTGAACCACTTCACCAACAAATGTATTCTTCCATGCCTGTCACAGGATATTGGTTATCTTCCACTGCTTATTTTTATTCCTTCAATGCATGAATAATACAGAAAAGAAAACAGGCAGAGGAAGAGCCCCCTGAATCTCATGAAACAGAAAATACACTTAAACACATATATACTTTAAAAAAAAATCTTTAACTTTTGAATACTTTCTCCATGTTTACTTCTTTTTCTCCAAATTTCAAAAGATAAAGTGAAAACCAGGTGTGCTTGACAACTGATTTGATCTGTTATGTGGTTTAAGGGACAAAACTATCAATTTAGGTCAGAAATACCCAGAAGCAGGGAGTTTAATTCTAAGAACATGGCAATAAAGCAATGTCATTGTTCTACTCTTCTTGATCTTCACTGTTAAAGGTCAGTGGGGATTGTAAAGGTGAACATGGGACACCCTCTTTGAGTGTGCTACAGCTACTAATCCAGATTCCCTTGAAACTCCAGTTTACAAATGTTTAATTTGACTTTTCTTCAATACAGATGTTGCTCCCCCAAACCATCTATGTATTTTAATTGTGGGCTTTCTTCTTTTTTATTATAACATTTTTAATAACTTTTAAAATAAAAGTAATATTTTATGGTCTTGTCCACCTGAATTAAAATGCAACATTAATTCCAATTCTGATTTTAAAAAAGAACAGAGAGAAGAGCTTTGTTTTTTAAAAAAGAAAACCTCCAATAATAAAAAAAAACATTTAGAGGTAGCCAATTTTGGTTGGCCCAATAAAGATATCAGTGTTTGGTTGTTATTGGCTCCAATAATCAAAGTCACTATTGTATCAATTGTAAAGCAATCTGGCATCAATTTATGGACATGCAAATTTTTTGCAGAACCAATGTGTTTTGGCTTACATGGCTGTCATGTTTGCTAAACAATAACAAAAAATATTAATTCTTTGTTTCAGCAATCCATATGTAAGAAATACAATAAGCTGCTAGAAAGAAAGCATTTAAAACAAAGTCTGTGATCTCAAAACTATTTACAAACCTAAACCACTAACAATATAATTAAACAACAGCCTCCTCATCTATGCTTCATCACAGCCTCTACAGTCAACTATGAAAACTCAGTCAGTGGGATCTTCTATACAAGGGGCCAAGAGATGTACAAAGTGGCTGCCCAACAAGTGTGGAATTCTGTTCCTTGGACATCTGCTCAAATCCCAGTCTGAGCATCTCTTGGAAGGGTTGCAAAACCTTTTTGTCTACATTTACCTTTGAGAATTGGGCTAGGATGAGCATGTGAAACTTCCTCACACTGATTCAGTGAAGAAAAGATGGGATTAGTAATAACAACAACAACAACAACAATAATATCATCATCTATTTATATCCCGCTCTAAAGCCAAAAAGCTATCAGAGTGGCTTAAAAATAGTTAATTAGACATTTCCTTGCCCTCAGGCTTACAATCTAAAAATATAAGAAATATAAGAAATAGAAAGAAATATAAGCAATAGAAAGAAAATATAAAATAGAGAGAAGACCGCAAAAGTGAAGCAAAAAAATAATAATGGTATATTGGTCTAAAGTGTTTCAAGTCTGCTAATTCTTCTTCAGCATAAGCCATGAACAATTCAGTAATGACACTGATATGAAAAAGCCATATTAAAACTTGAAGAGCAGAATGACTGTAAATAGCAAACACATAGCACCAACTGTAAAACAGAACAATTAAGACAAACACATTAGTAAAACTAAACTTGTGATCTACTATCAACTTATCAGAGAGTAAATCCTTTTAAGATCAGTGGGATTTACTTTAGAGAAGACAGGTTGTACTTCTTAGGATTGTGCTTCTCAAGATATCTGATGTGGTGGACCAACCATTTTTTCCTGCTGTGCCAGGGACAGGTACAGTAACATATTTGTGGTACATTATTATTGTATTTGTGTTATTCACTGGAAACTTGCTGATGAGCAATTACTGATGGCTTGTGAACTGATCTAGTGTAGTGCTGTTTCAGTAGTTCTATTCTGAAGAGCAGCAAAGATATGAGTACCAAAAGCATGACAATATACAAAATCTTTCAAACAAACTATATTAACATGCCAAACATTCATAGTCCCCCCAATAAATCTCTTCCCATCCTTATAAAATATTTTATGCAAACAAATAAATCTTTGTGCAAGATTTTTTTTGGGTCACTTTTTATAAAGTGAAAACAGAATAGTTATTTATGGTATTTTCGTGACACCATCATGGCGGCCCCCATGTAGATGGGTTGCTGCCATCTTGTACGTCCTCAGGACGTATTAGGCTTGGGGGCATCAAGAAGTGATGCCCCTTATTATTATTAACCTTTATTTATGAAGCGCTGTAAATTTACACAGCGCTGTACATGCAATCTTTTTAAACCTAGGACGTCCTGAGGATGTCCCTTATGCCTGTTTGTAACGCACCTAAGATACAGTATATGAATTTTCAACATGAATTGCATCATCAAATTATATTAATGATTTATATATTATGTTCTCATGGTTTTGCTTAAGTAAGAACCAGCAGGCTCAGAATGCACAGTTTCACTGGCTAAAGAAATTATCCATTAGCATCTGAGTGGTCCTTTATCTAACATTGCTTTTCTAGTCAACCAGACCATAAATCTATTGAGTTCAGTACTACATAACATGATATATAATGGCTCTGTTGAGCCTCAGTGACAGGTTGTTCTCAGCCTCGTACCTGAGGTATAGGACACTGGGAAGCTACAAACCTAAATCAATGAACAACCCCATTTTTAACAGACTTTTTGATGGGTATCCATTACTAGCAATAAGCTCCATTTGTTGCAAGTTACTAAGAGGAAAAGGCTTCAATAAAGCAAGAGCCCCAACTAACAACAACACATTGCTTTTTTAAACAAAACATACCACACATAAATGGCTCAGCATTACATTTTACACTTACAGGAAATGGCTCTAACCCCTCTTGGATTACAAAGCCCTCAATAACATGGGTCAGGATTTGTGGCTTAACGATAGCCTGTGGAAGTTTGTTATCTATGCAAGGATTCCTATTAGACACTGGTGCAGTGTTACTTCTTGTTGTGACTGCTGGAAGCAAAAGAGGTGGTTGTGGAATAGAAGCATGTGAAGGGTCTGATGATGATTTAATTACAGAAGCGCTGACTGATGAAGCAACTGAAGGATGTCCATCTTGTTCTGGAAAAAAAGGTAATGTATTTTTTAAAAAAACAACTTAAGTTCAAATGTCTTCATATTTCTCCTGTTTCTCTCTCAAATTTTGGAGTACAGCTGGCAGGACCTGGAAGCACAGTCCCACCCTGCCTGAGTCACCTTTCCCGGACTCACCTGCATGGAATAAACTACACTGGGAATATCGGGGTTTGGGGTCCCACATTTTTTTTTTTAATCTGTGGCAGTGTCCAGAACAGATTCTCCGCAGATACAAAGGGCCAACTGTATTTGTATGCATGACTGAATTTTTGCAATTGTTTCCACAATGGACAAATTCATAAGGTAATATAGTCTTGGTCTAGTGTTCTCGCCCATGCTTAGTTAAGAGCCTGCACATATGCAGTACTACCTTGGAAACTGCATTAGGTCGTCTTAAGCTATGACATGTGATTTATCAGGATAACTTTTAAAGCATAGCATAGGATTTGTTGCTGGACAAAATACTGAAAGTTGAGAGTCCAATCATGTTAATTTCTGGCCTGGACAGTTTTTCAAGATCCTTACATATTATTGCTACACTAAATGTAGACTAATTTCTATGCTTTTAACAAACAAAAAATAAATTACTTATGCTAATTGGTGTGCAGGCTTTTAACGATGGAAAAGTTGCACGTGCTTCTTTTTCTGTCTTCTTGTTCCTTTTGTACCATTTCTGATGTTGCTGTGCAAATCCAATGGCTCATTTATTCATGGCACAGGGAATGCATGGTCTTCCAGATGTTGCTGGACTGTAGTTCTCATCAGCTCTACCCAGTACATCCCATGGCAAGCTATCATAAAAGCTACAGCCCAACAACACCTGGAGGGTCACTGGTCCCCATCCCTAACCTAATCCAACATTCTTCCTTTGAGATCTACCATTTCTGGCCTTTTTTGGTACTTTATTTTTATTGCAATAAATTGCATATTTTAATATTATATATCAGTGCAGTAGCTTTTATTAATATTACAGTTTAACAGATATTCAAAGTGAATAGAAAAATAAACACTTTACTGTTCAATACGATAAAATTATTACAGATATCAAGCCATTTATTACTATTCTTTTTCTTCTATATTCTGTCTTCTGAATGGGCTATTCCGTTTTCTGAACAGACTTCTATGCATTTCTCCAGTTGTTGTAAACTAATTATTTAAACTTATTTTACGTTACCTCTTTTGATGTTTGACTATTAGTCTGTACCTATTTCCACTTATTTCTACATAATTTTATTAGTTTTTCCCATTCTTTCTCAGTTTTATCTGTACATTTTTCATTTAATATTTGTGTTAACTTATCTTGCTCTATAACATCTAATAAATCTATTAGCCACTTGTCAATGTTTGGTGTCTCTTTTTGTTTCCACTTTTTTGCAAAGCTAATCTTTGCTATTGAAATCATATATAAAATTTGTTTCTATTTCTTGCTTGCTTGATGGTCTGATATTTTGTATGCCATGTTTAACAGATACACTTCTGGAGTTTATTTAAAGTTTAATTTTAGGATCTTACATATATGTAGATGTCTGTTTTTCCAAAATTCCTTCATTTTTTGACAATACCACCATATGTGGATCCATGATCTCTTTGTGGTTTCGTATTTCCAGCAGCTGTGATTGTTTTTTTATATATATTTTTGGTATTTTTATCTGGCATTAGGTGCCAGCGATAGGCCATTTTTAAGTAGTTTTCATGGATATTCTGAGATTTTGTGAACTGAAAAGTTCTTGATCTCGCTAAATGCCAGTTTTGTAATTCCAAAGGTTTTCCTATATCTTGGGCCCACAGGATCATAAAATGTTTAATCGCGTTTTGTTCTAAATTTCTTTCTATTAATAATTTATAAAGTTTAGAAATTGTTTTTTTCTTAGCTGTCTTCTAGTATTTTGTCAAATTCATTTTGTTTGGTTGTGAAGTCTTCTTTCTTTAGATCTTTTCTGGATGATTTTTTTGGGGGGATGCATAGGAAAGTGGGAAGAATCCAACTTCTTCTTGTGCACTACTATTAACCCTGGTAATCTAGTATTCAGGTATGAACATAATATGATGCTACAGTTTGAACAGTTACTGATATTCCTGGCTCTCTTAATTTATTGTTGTTGTTATGTGCCCTCAGGTTGTTTCCAATTTATAGCACACCTAAGGCGAACCTATCATGGGGTTTTCTGGAGCTGAGAGGGTGTGACCCACCCAAGGCTACCCAGAGGGTTTCCATGGCCAAGCAGGGAACTGAACCTCGATCTCCAGAGTCCAGTGCTCAAACCACTAAACCATGCTGGCTCTTAATCTATGCTTGCAGAGAATAACAGAGTTAACCGTGAAGTTACATTTATTTAAATGGGAACTAACTAAATTATACCCAGTTTAAAATGTATATGTTCAGGTAAGTTCATTGACTGTCATGTCGGTCACCAAACCAAAGGAACCCAAGGCAAAAATGGGGATTGGTTACAATATGAGAATTGAAATATAACCATGAAATATTTACAATGGCTGGCTACAGACATCTCGTTTGCAAGTGTTAGGGATATAGTAGCTCTAGAAATTTCTAGACAGTAGCTGGCTGTTTCTAGAATTTACCTTTGACCAAGCATCAAAACCCTCTTAGGCAATGAAATGACTAAATCACATTTCCAGCTCATCTCTGCTACTTAATAAGATGTCTGCCATTACAGCCGTTGAAATTCTAAGGAACTACTCATCTACCACAGACTTTCCCAGTACAAGGCTATTTTATCACAGTTTGTGAAATTTCCATTTTGTCCTGAAAAGATTCCAATGATGCTTTAAATACTGCCATGCCTGCTGCAATACAAAAACCGATTCATTCCTTTCTCACCTGTTACTAGTGATGCAGGGATTCTTTTTCAGCTAGCTGGCCTTCTCATGTCTGCCTACTGTAACAGACTTTCCCACTTTTTTGTTTTTGGTGCTTTGAACCAGAAATATACAGTATTTGCAAGCAAGTGAAGGCTCCTGTCTTAGACTAGGAGCCTGGGATGCCAACTGTCAAGGTTTGGTTTAACCTTGATTATTTGGCTTGATGACTAGACTTCCCTATTCTCTCTCCCTGAATTCATTTTACCTTGTGCTTTTAAGATGTTGTAGTTTAATACAAAAGAGTTCAGATATGCTCTTTTTACTGCTGGGTAATCTGGCCTAGTACTAAAAAAAAAAAAGGGGGGGGAAAGAAGAGGATTAGAAACCAGAAATTTCCCTAAATATCTATGCATTTTTAATACTCCTTACCTGAAAATGGCTCCTCATAGGAAAGATCTTCTCTGTTTATAGCTGGTGGTGACAAGGTGGGTGGAGTGGGGGTCCTAGCCATACGGACACAATCTGATTCTTCTGGAATATCTTCTTCACACATCTCATCTACTTGATAAATCTGCATTGAACCAACAACACTTTTAAAAGAAAGACTTGTTGATAATTTAGATTTTGTTGATTGCCCTGAATTCACATGCACTATATTTTGCTGTAACAATGATTTTTGGGATAAAAGATTAACTGAGAGCCTTCAGACTTTGTTGTGCTAGGTGTAATCTCAGTCATAATTTCATTCATTACATCTTGAAACACCACATGGTTTCTAAACAGCAACAGTACATTCCAGGACATTCAAAATATCAATTATTGGTAACAAATTCACATGGGTCTTCAATCATTTATTTGACTTTAGGAGACCACAGGGGGATTACTGTGCTACAACAGCAGAAATGAAGTTTCAAAGTTAGTACAAGTGAAGGATGGAAAAGATACAGCAGTTTCCCATTGTTCGATCATTACTCTACAGATAATATGCACACATTCTCTCTTGCACTAATGGTTACATAATGCTTGTATTTCAGCCAACCATGCTATTGCAGGTTTTCGCTCTGCCAGCTTTATGTTGTATATACACCATTATTCCTGTATTTTATAGTTCTATTTCTGTTGTAGAGTGCTCTGGCAGTTCGGAAGTAGAGAAATGTTTTGAAGACAAAATAAAAAAGGGAGAAAACAACTATGCATGCTGAATTATACACCAGATAATTTAAAAGGCTGATGATTTGACTTTAACTCCCTTCCTATTTGATTGTCAAGAAGGATAACTGAAAATCACTTTTTACAATGGTTACTGCTTCATCTGCTTCCTGTCCATACACTTTTGCTTATTGTTGTTAACTACCTTCAAGTTAATCTCAACCTATAGTGACCCTGTGGATGAGATATCTCCAAGACTCCCTCTGTCCTCCACTGCTCTGCTTAGTTCCTGCAAATTCATACCCATGACCTCCTTAATAGAGTCCATCCATTTAACATGTGGTCTTCCTCTCTTTCTGCTTCCCTCCACGTTTCCTAGTGTTATTGTTTTTTTCCTAATAATCTTCTCATGATGTATCCAAAATATAACAGCCTAAGTTTTGTCATTTTGGCTTCCAGGTAGGTTTCTGGCTTGATCTGCTCTAGGACTCATTTGTTTAGGGTTTTTTGGCTGTCCACGGAATCCTCAGCACTCTTCTCCAACACTACACCTCAAATGAATTAATTTTCTTCCATCTTGTTTTTTAATTGTCCAGTTCTCACATGATAATAGGGAATACAATGGCTGGTATGATTCTAACATTTGTGCTCAGTTGTATATCTGTGCATTTTATACAGCAATAGCAATAGTAAGTAAGTACATTTCTATACAGCTTATCAGTGCACTTAAGCACTCCATAAGCAGTTTACAATATGTAAGCTAATTGCCCCCAACAAGCTGGGTTGTCATTTTAGTGACTTTGGAAGGATGCTAGGTAGAGTCGACCCTGAGCCCCTGGCTGGTACTGAACTCACAACCTTGTGGTTTGTGAGTGAGTGGCTGCAGTACAGACTGCACCTCCAAGGCTCTTAGATCTTAGATCCTAGTTCTTTCATAGCTGCTCTCCCCAATCATCTTCTGATTATTTGGTTACAGTCCCTGTTCCTGTGAATGTTTGATCTCAGGTATGATCATTCTTTTATTATTTCTATTCATTGTCTAGGTTGAAATTGTGTAGATTTTCCATGGTCATTATTTTTTTTTAATGTTTAACAATAAGCCTGCCTTTGCACTTTCCTCCTTGATCTTTCTCAGTAGTTGTTCTAGGTCTGGGAAGTTTTCTGCTAGTACTATGGTGTCATCTGTGTATCTTAGATTGTTAATATTCTTTCACTCCTCCTTCTTCTGTGTCCAAACCTGCTTTTTGTATAATGTGTTCTGCATATAAGTTGAACAGGTAGGGTGATAAGATTCAGCCTTGTTTGACCCCTTTGCCAATTGGGAACCATTCTGTTTCTCTATGTCCTAGTTTGAGCGTAGCCTCTTGTTATGGGTACAGCTTCCTCATCAGGACAATTAAATTTATTGGTACTCCCATGTCTTTAAGGGCGTTCCACAGCCTTTTATGATTTATACATTCAAAGGTTTTGCTATAGAATCATAGAATTGGAAGATACCACAAGGGCCATCCAGCCCAACTCCCTGCCAGGAACTCTCAATCAAAGCATACGTGACAGATGGCTATCCAGCCTCTGTTTAAAGACCATGGGAGACCCTTCTTAACCACATATTCCTCCAATTGGTCTTCTCTTATTCCCCTCCCCCTTTATATAGTAAATGAAAATAATTATGAATTTTTTGTTGTCATTCTTTGCCTTTTGTTATTACTCTTTCTCCATCTAAGATTTCTAATATCAGCACATGCTGATTTTCTTCTGGAATTCCTTGGTGTGCTCCAATAATAATAATAATAATAATAATAATAATAATAATAATAATATATTCCGCTTTTTCACAAAGGAATCAAAGCGGATTACAACCGTATAAAATAACACAGCATACAGTTAAAATTACGATTAAAGGAATTAATCCCCAAACCCAACCATTGTATCTTTGCAATGTGGTCTCTAATGACTCTTTCTTTCCTAAATCCTGCTTAGACATCTGGGATGCCTCTCTCCATGTATGGTTGGAATCTATGTTGCAGAATTTTGAGCATAATTTTGCTTATTCAGTCATTTTTATTTGCTTATTCAGTCATTTTTACTCCACTCCTCAAGTTGATACTTGTGGAGCAGGTGATTAAATGTCGGTACTGCAGCCACCCATTCACAAACCATAAGGTTGTGAGTTCAGTCCCAGCTAGGGGCTCAGGGTCGACTCAGCTAAAGTTGTAAACCGCTTAGAGATTGCTCAGTGCAGTACGAAGTGGTATATAAATGAGGCTGCTATTGCTACCTCTCAGAGTAGCAAACACTATATATAATTAACTGTAGACCCTATCCCATTAGAATCTTATAACTACAGTGGGCCCTCCCCTTATGCGGGGATCGGTTCCAGATCCCTCCGTGTAAGGGGAAATCAGCGTATGCTGAATCCCCATTGGAAGTAATGGGGCCCGTGCACGTGGCACACAGAAGTGCAGTAGCGCACATGCACCATGGGCGTGTGCCCCATTAATTCTTCAGGTGAATGTGAAGGGCTCTTCTGGTGCGGCTTTCAGCATATGCTGAAAGCCATGTATAGCGCACCCATGTAAAACACGGGTGCACTGTATGTTCTATACAGAAAAACTTTATTTACAAACATAAGATTGCAACTATGAAGGAAGTTACTAGAGGCTTACCACGGGGGTCTCTGCAGGTACTGCCTGTTGTACTTGAAGGTTTACTGCAACTGTTTGGGGAGGTGGAAGAGTCTGAAATGGCAGCTGTACCAAAGCTTCAGCAGCAGGAAGTTCCTCCTCAGAAACCAATGTATTTTGCACCAAAACCTGACCCTGGGACAAAATTTCAGGCTGTACATGTAAAGACTGCACAGGAGGAAGGGGGAGTGTTTGGTTGTGTGCGGGAGATGTTGACATCTGTGCAGAAGTTGCAACTGGAATTGGTGTGGGTTGTAAAGCTGGATACTGTGGATGAGCTGTTGGAGATGTTATCTGTTGTCCTGTGGACACTATGGAAGGTGGATCAGCAGACCCAATATGTACTACTGGGGAAGATGTCAGCTGGGGTGGAAGACTAGCAGACTGTGGTACTGGTTCTGTTGGACTACCATCAACTTGTGCTTGGTTATGCTCTGGCTGAAGTGCTGATGATGCTAGTTGATGTGACTGTGACTGAATAAGAGCTTGGGGATGGATAATTATGGTTGGTGACTGACTGGGAGAAGATGGTGGTGCGGGTGATACTACCACTGATTGCTGTGAAGACTGGGATGGAGTTGGAGAAAGTGGAGGAGGCAGGGGGGGCATGGATGTGAACAGATGTACAATGTTGTGATGTGGTACTACTGGGAGGTGGAGGGAGGGCATGACTCTGGAGTGGTACACAGTGATGTGATGGAGAAGTTTCCTGATTTGGAGGAAGCTGGAGTGTGATTGGTTGAACTTGCTGCTGCTGGAAGATCAACTGATGGTGGGAAATTTTTGAAGGTGGAGACTGAAGAGAGGACTGCTGATGCTTTAGCAAAGAGTGAGGCTGAATCGGTGAATATGAAGCTGTACAGTGAAAAAGGGAAAATAAGAATATTAATTTCCTCAAGAAATGACAAAATTCATTAAATAAACTAGCACAACATGTATTTCAAATAAACAGAAATATGCCCAGCCTATGTTTGGCCAAACGAAGATAAACAATCCATAAACAATAAAATAATATAATGCTCTAAGCTTGATAAATCTTTAGAGAAATATGAATAAACAATGAAATAAGATCTTGTAAATATTCAGTTCCGTAACAATATTTTGACTAGACTGTGCATTCTGCATATGATTTTTGGTATTTTCAACATATGCAGTTTTGTTGAAACATTCTGGAATTTTCTGCTGAGTAAAACAGATTATACACCCAACAAATCAGAATTGAATGTAACTATCTAGTTATGTTCTGCTTGCATTATGTTTTCTTTTCTCCTATTTGCTAAATGTAGACATCATATTATTATTATTATTATTATTATTATTATTATTATTTTCTTATATCCCGCCTTTCTCCCAATATAGGGACTCAAGGCAACATATTGAACTTTGTGTGGTGTTCCATGTCTGACCACCAAAATGATGACTAGTCTCATTTCTTGCTCCTTGCTTCTGATCAGACATTAGTCAAAGAAATTGTGGCTGTATCTTCCTGGCTACAACAGAAGGAAATAGATGCACAAGATGAGTCACCCCCAAGTACTTTCTTTACCAGCAACATCACTGAAATTATTGATATTTGGGTTTTTTTCCTTCCATAATATCTTTATTAATTTTTTTCATAATCAAATTAAAATCTCACATATTGTATTGTCACATAATAATATCTTATCCTGCTAATGTTCTATTATCTTATATAACAAAATCCCATTCTTTGCCTTCTTTGTCTTTGTACTTCCCAATACTGATGTCCTTTACATGTTACTTGTCTCCTTTCTTCTTGATTCTTGCTGACATTTTATACATTCCTATATATACATATATAATGTTCTTATTTTAGTTATCTCCTTAAACAATTCTCCATATATCCTGATATCCATTCTCAATATATCTTATCATGACATTATATGAGGGGAAAAAAAGAAAAAAAAAAACATTCAAAAGATGATATGAAGAGGACCCATTCTTATATTGTCCATAATCTTCAATAGTGATACCTTTTTATATCATTCCCAAATTTAATGAAGTGTTCTCTCCAATTTCCTCTATGATGGAACGTATTCTAAACGTATTCTCCTTATTTTATTTTTTCTTCCCATAACTTTGATTTTCCTGCAATGATTTACTCCTCCTGGCCAATGATCTTTCTTTATTTTATTTTTTCCCCTTTCTTATAATATTTTCCAGAAGTTCATTGTACCAAATTTCTGTCAATATCCCACCTTTTTCCCCAATACATTACTATCGGTAACCACTCTTTCCCCACTTTATCTAGTTTCTTGTCATCTATCATACATGACAGTCTGTCTATGTCTCTAATCTTGTTGAGTTTTAATATTCATTCGTCTATATTTAATTCATTCTCTAATTTCCAATTTTGGGCAATTATTAACCTTGCTAATGTAACAAGATATAATATTATTCGCCACAGTCTTTTCTTATCTTCTATTTTTAAAATCGATGTCATATTCAATAGTTATAACTCAGGTTTTTTCTTCTATTTTATATTAAACATTTCTTGTATTATTTTATTGATTGATTGATTGAAATTTTATTTATATACCGCCGTTCCTATGATCACGGCGGTTTACAAAACAAAATGTATGGGAGGAGCCTCTGTCTACAGGCTAGCCCCTGATGGTACTGGGCCAGCCTTCTCTCTCCCTCAGAGGCCGAACGATGACAGTTAGGGAGGGAGGAGCCTCCGTCTTCAGGCTAGCCCCTGATGGTACTGGGCCAGCCTTCTCTCTCCCTCAGAGGCCGAACGATGTATTTTATCCCAGAAATTTTTAACTTTTTCACGTTTCGACCACATGTGGACCATTGAACCTCTATCTTATGACATCTCCAACATGTATCGTTTTCTAGTTCAAACATTTTTTTCAATCTCACTGGAGTATAATACAATCTGTTACTTATTTTTTTAAAAAAATCTTGCAAGTCTTGGCATTTGGTAAATGTATTTGTCCTCTTCCATGCTTTCTCCCATACTTCTAGTGGGATTGTATGTCCTAAATCCTTTGCCCATTCTATCATATATTGCTTTATAGGTTCTCTCTCTAGTTCTCTATTTATAAACAATTTATAGTATTTTGATATTTTTTTAACATCTGGTTTCATTATTATTTCATCTAACTGTTAGTTTAGTTTCTATGCCTTCTCCTTTCATATCTGCATTAAATCTGTATTTTATTTGCAAGTAATTATACCAATTTAATTTTTTTTTCTATAAGTTCTTCCCTTGATTTAAGCTAATTTCTTGTTTTTCACTGATTTTAACTAAGTCGTTATATCTCAACCAGTTTTTCCCTGGAATCCACCTACTAAAAAAAGCTTCTTGTGTTGAAACCCATAATGGAATTTTGAAATAAAATTTTGTTTTTATAATTTTCCATGTTTCCATTAATGCCCTTCCCTTCTTATTGGATTATTATAGAAATCTTTATTCACAGTCATCTTATTATACCAAACCATAGTTCAGCCCCTTCCAAGTTTAATGTTTGTTTGTTATCTAGTTTGACCCAGTCTTGTATCCATAACATATTCCTGTTTCGGCAAGCCTTCCCCGATGTTCCTTGATATTATGCGACTCCCCCCTATATGTACAGTATTATCGAGAGCATTTAGCTGGCCTGGATCTGATGTATGGTTTTAATTTGTAATTTTGAAATATTTTTACTGAAGTTTTATTTATGTATTGCAATTTTTACCCTGTATTTTGTATTTGTCATTGCAATTCTTATCTGTACACCGCTATGATCAACACGGAATAGCGGTTTATAAATAAAACTTCTTCTTCTTCTTCTTCTTCTTCTTCTTCTTCTTCTTCTTATTATTATTATATTACAAGCCCATTTATATAATTTAAATCGGGTAGTGCACATCTTCCTTTTTCTTTGTTTTCGTTCAGATGAATCCATTTAATTCTTGCCTTATCTCCTTTCCAAATAAATTTTCATAATTCTGTATTCCATTTGTTTATCATCTTTAAAGTAATATTAATTGGTAGGTTGATCAATAAAAATAAAATCTTTGGAAGGATGGCCATTTTTATTGCTGATATTCTGCCAACAATAGATAGATTTAATTTATTCCATCTATACAACTCCTCCTGCATTTTTCCATATTATTTTAGAATTATTATCATATAGATTAATATTATTCTTAGACAGCCAAATTCTGAAATACCTTATCTTATTTCCTATCTGACAACCTGATTTTTGTTTTAATTGTTCTTCCTCTTTTTTGGTTAGATTTTTTGACAATATCCATGACCTTCCTTTGTTTATTTTAAAACCTGAGAATCTACCAAAACGATTTAACTCACACATTAGGTGTTCTATGTTGTTTATAGGATCTTCTTATATTACTACTACATCATCTGCGTAAGTTCTTACTTTTATTTCTTCTCCCTTTATTTTTATTCCTTTTATTTTTGAGTTTCCTCTGATTTGATTTTTTTTTAAATCTAATACTATAATAAATAAAAGTGGAGACAACGGACATTCCTGTCTTGTCCCTTTATAAATTTGAATTTTTTTTGTTATTCCTCCGTTAATTTTTAAACAAGCAGAATGATTAATATATATTTCTTTTAGACTGCTTATAAAATTCCCCCCATATCCATCTGAACTAGTAACTCAAACATAAATGTCCAATTAATGCTATCAAACGCCTTTTCAGCATCATTAAACAAAAAGGCTGCTTTTTTTATTATGTAAAGTTACTGATATTTGAGGGAGGAAAGGGGTTAATGCTGCTCCCAGCTCAGGAATCCTGATCAGTCCCTACTGGACTGGAAAGAAGGCTTTATTCTACTTATCTAGCCCATGACTGGTGGGAAGAGAGGGGAGGTTTAACCTTCACTTCAAAGCAGTTACAATCAAAACTGCTGGGACAGAGAGGTTCTACCCCTCATACATTCCAGCCTTCCTGCTCACTGATCAGTAAAAATTAACCTCTGTCCCACTCCAGTGATATTGCTGAACTTAAAAGCTTGCTCTATTCCTAGAAATCTGGATCAGGAAGGGGATAGGAGCCCGTGACCAACAGCCATTTTTCACACTTATCTAGTAATGTGCTGACAGTAAGTGTAACTGATTGTAGCTGTTGTAAGAATGATTTAACAACTTCGATACCACCTGGGAAAATCTGTGTTTGATAGTCAGAAAAGTGTCTATGCTGTGCCAAAGCAAAAACAAAATTTTGAAATGGTAAAAAAACTTTGTCCCTGTTAGAATTAATATGACTACCTTAAGTCTCCCTCATTCCATTGGAGTGTGCTAATTATGACTGCACCTGAATTCAACCAATTAAAAGGGAACTACTGTTAATCAGTTAACACCCATTATTGAAGTGAATTCTCAAGGCACTCCATCAAATCAAATTCAGTTGCTTTCAGTTATGGAAGCAGTTTTTAGATAATGTTTGCTGTGGTGGAAAAATCAGCATAGGATTAATTTTTAGACTTTTAAAATAAATACAAGTAAATCAGATCACTAGTGATATAGGTGAGTAGAAAATTTGTGAAAAAGCGAAATATAAATATATTATTATTATTATTATTATTATTATTATTATTATTATTATTAAAATGTTATATAAAATACACATCAGAATACTGGCAGGTAACATAGGAAGGGGTCACCTGCCCTTTTCTATGACTGGCCCATGACTATTCAGACTGAAGTACAGTGGTCCTTCCAAATTTGCTGGGGTTATGGGCGCAAGACCCCTGTGAAAGTGGGAAAACCACAAATAACCCCTCTCACACTATTTTTCACCTAAGAGAATATCTCTCTAAGAATTTCTCGGTCCTCCAGCACAACTCTATGGTCAACATCTGCCACACACTGACCACAGAATCACACTGGAGGACCTAAAAATGCGCAGAGAAGTGTACAAATGCATAGAGAAGCATAGGAAGTCCTCCAGCATGACTTTATGATCAACATCCAGAAGTCACACTGGAGGACCTACAGATTCCTTGAAAGAACATATTAATCAAATCCATACATAATCAAATCTGCAAATGTGGAAGGTCAACTTTGGTTTCTCATCTACCTCAAGTTTCCCAGGATTCCATGAGTTCCAGATTGTATAGTACATTCCTCATGACACACTACTTGATGAAGAGTATGCACATGACACTGGTTGCATAAGAAACATCTTGCATTTAAAGCGATCTCTTTATTTTACCTGGTGCTATGAGTTGATGAATACTTGATGTACGTGTAACAGCTGGACTCCGAAGCTCTGCAGTTGGGCTGTCTCCCTTCCTTTTGCTTTCTGGAGGATCTGACTGGCTAGCTTTGGTACTGGTTATAGGTTTATTAAGACATGCACTCAGTGTTTGG
This sequence comes from Sceloporus undulatus, assembly GCF_019175285.1. Lineage (NCBI taxonomy): Eukaryota > Metazoa > Chordata > Lepidosauria > Squamata > Phrynosomatidae > Sceloporus > Sceloporus undulatus. The sequence goes on from NC_056524.1 coordinate 254,485,239, forward strand.
GCTTGACTACTCGTTTTTTGGAGAGCCATTCTGTGAACTGGACAATACACCCAGCTTCTGGCTGCGCAGTGTCAAATTCTGGACCTGAACAAAGCAATAAAAATACTGTAAAACAGTGGGATAATGTGAAGCTTCTCAGTTGATTGTACTTATATCAGAAAAACACATGTGCAGTCTAGTGAAGCATAGTAGGTAATATGCAGTGGAAAAATAATTCACACCTGAGCTTTGTAATACTGTATCTACTTTGTAATACAGTGGTACCTCGGGATACGAAATACCCAGGTTACGAATTTTTCGGGATACGAAAAAATCCCATAGGGATTTATTGTTTCGGGTTACGAAAGTTTTTTCGGGTTACGAAAAAACTCCGGCGCTGTTTTAAATGGAGCCGCGGCAGAGCCGTGGCTTTTTTCCCCATTAGCGCCTATGGCAATTCGGGTTACGAAGGTTTTTCGGGTTACGAAATTAGCCGCGGAACGAATTAATTTCGTAACCCGAGGCACCACTGTATTTGACATTTCTGCATTGCTAGTACAGTAGTGTGCCAGGTGATATACTGAATACAAGCTAGGCCTAGAGATAGAACTAATCAAAATTTCCATTCCACTGTGTGTATATTTGCCTTCAAGTTGCTTGTCTAATTATGGCAAGGCCATTAATTTCTTAAGGTTTTCTTAGGCAAGGGGTCACTCTGATATGGTTTTGCCAGTTCTTTCTTCTGAAATATACCCTACAGCACCTGGCATTTGTTAGCAGTCTCCCATCCAAGTGCTAACCATGGCTGACCCTGCATTCACTGTCAATGTTTGGCTTATAAAGAAATCTAATTTAGAATGTAATATCTCCCTCAGTGAAAGACACAGCAAGTCTCAAAAATAAATGAATGAAATATATAGAAAAAATGTATTACTGGCCAAATATTAAAGTGCTATACAACTGTTACTGTTGTTGTGTATTTATAAGTCATTTCAGACTTATGGTGACCCTAAGGTGATCCTATCATGGAGTTTTCTTGGCAGAATTTTTTCAGAGCGGGTTTACCCTTATATACCTCTGAGGTTAAGAGTGTGACTTGCCCAAGGTCACCCAATGGTTTTCTGTAGCCAAGCAGGGATTTCAACCCAGTTCTCCCAGTGTCCTAATCCAACACTGAAACCACCAGACTTCACTGGCTATACATCACAGAGGTAAAAAACCTGACCCATCACATCATTGCACTGAATTCCCATGCAAGCAAAGTGATACTCGAAAATTTTACATCAAAGTTTTTTTTACCATATAAGGAGCAAGGAAGAGGCACAAAGGATCATACTACAAATATTCACTGAATAATAAAATATTCCAAAGAATTTCAGAAGAAAATCTGCCTGTGCTTTCTAGATTATAGCAAACCCTCTATGAAATTCATGAACTATGGTTCATTCTATTTAAAAAGGGGAGTGTAACAACATTTGATTGACCTTAGGAATAACCTGCAATCTATACAAGATGCCAGTGCCAGGACACATATAGAGAAAAAGAACGGTTTTCACTTGGCAAGAGGATCAGACAAGGTTGCATTTTTTCATCCTACCTGTTTAATTTAGATGCAGAAAATATAATATAGAAAGCAGAATTAGGCCTGGAACAGACGGGCCTTTGCGGCACCCTCGTCATGCATGTGCGAGGGTTGCCTGGTGGACGGAGCACCCACATGCCCGGCAACCCTCGCACGTCATGGACATGCCACAGCTGCACCGCGTCACACAAACAGGTTGTGTAATGATGACGTCGCAGCTGCACCACTTCCAAATGGTGTGGCGCAGCTGCGATGTCACCACGCTGTCTCTAGCGCTTTGCGGTGTCGCAGCAGCGCCACAAAAAGGAGCCACTTCCGGGCTCTCTTTTTTTGCTCCGCAGCAGCACCGCGCAACTTGGTTGCTGTGGTGCTCCTGCGGAGCAAAGAGAGGTGCCAGGGATTTTGAGGAACAAGTTAGGAAAATAGGAGGAAGGAAAAATCAACAATTTAAGATATGCAGGGAACACCATATCACTAGCAGAAATAGTAAAGACTCAAAATTACTACTGCTGAAAGTTAAAGAATCAAATGCAAAAGTAGAATTACAGCTGAATATTAACAGAATGAAACAACGCTCACAGATGATTTATATAACTTTCAAGTTATGAATCATCAATCAAAATGGACTCTGTATCAAGAAATCAGAAGAAGACTAGGACTTGGAAGGGCAGTTATTAAGAAACTAGATAAGATTCTAAAGTATAAAGATGCCTCAACAAATATCAAGCAAAGATTATCCGTGCTTTAGTATTTTTTAATTTTTCTTTATGGATGTTATAGCTAGACATTGAAGAATGCTGACAAGAAAATGTAGTATTGGGAGAGCACTGTCGGAAAGACAAATTAATAGGGTCAAGAGCAAGTTAAGCATGGACTTTCACTAGAAGACAAAATGATCAAACTGATGCTATCATACTCTGGATATATCATGACTCACTGGAAAATGATAAAGTGGAAGGGAGTAGGAAAAGAAGTGGGTCACATTACAGATGGATTGAGTCATGGCTCTGAGTTTAGAAGGGTTCAGCATAGGGTCTCAATCATAGGGACACCATAGGTCAAAGGCAATTTGACTGCACATACAGTAGCAACAACAACTACTCCTGGAGCATGATGGATCTAGAGTTTTTTGAGAGTTTGCCACAGGACAACTTTGTTCCATTTATTTCTGGATGTCTTTTCCCTCTCTCTGTTGATCACATTCAGAGAGATGTACAATCACAGAACACATTGCCTTGCTGTTATGGTTGTATAAAATGTACAACGGAAGAACAGTTTCCCTGCACCAACGTCTCACTGAGACTGAACTTGCAAGAATAAAATAGTGTGGTAACCAGTTTTGCACATGCACCTTCTTGTGGGTAGTGGAATGTACATGAACAAAAGAAGCAAGAGAGTGATCAGGTAACCTATGAAAGTTTTGATAAAACTCTAGGTAGTAGCCAAAGATCCTCTGCTGGTGCAAAGGTGGGGTCCAGCATGGGATCTCAAAGCTGTCTATGTAAGGCCTGGCAACCTTACAGAGGTGGTTTTTGGACAGCATGAAGGGCCAAAGGGTGGAAGGTGGTAGAAAAAAGTTCAACTGCAACTGTCATCTGAATTATCAATCTTCAATACCCCAAAACAATGTCCAAATCCCAAAATCATCCATCTTCTTGAAGGGATGTCATATTGAGGAGGGAGCAAGCTTTTTTTCTGCTGCTCCTGAGAACAGGACCCAGAACAATGGATGCAAGCTACCAGAAAAGAGATTCCACCTCGACAGTAGGAGGAACCTCCTGACAGTAAGGGCTGTTCGACAGGGGAACACACTTCCTTGGAGAGTTGTGGAGTCTTCCTCCTTGGAGGTCTTTAAACAGAGGCTGGGTGGCTATCTGTCGGGTATGCTTTGATTGAGAGTTCCTGCATGGCAGGAGGTTGGACTGGATGGCCCTTGTGGCCTCTTCCAACTCTAGGATTCTATGAGTCTATGATTCTCTAATATGTACCAAACAGAATTGCACCACTAAAATGTAGTAGAATTTAAGCTATAGAATTATACAGTGGTTGTGAATTTACCATTCCCCCTCCAACTCCCATGTTGCAACTGCTCCTCTGGCTGCTGGGCTGTTTCCAGGCACAATTCAAAGCACTAGTTAAGACCTACAGAGCCCTATACTGTTTGGGTCCAGATTATGTGAAGGATGGTATTTCCATTTATGAGCCCCTTAGATGAGCTACCTTGGTCCAACCTACAATCCTATTTTAAAGAGATAACATATTCATGTATTAAAAGCTTCAAAGAACAATGAAAAGGAAGTAGAAAGGCAGAAAGAAGCAATCAGGAGAAAATAGGCAGGATTTAGTGACATATTATAATTTCTTCTTCATAATGTCACTAGAAGCCTTAAAATCAAAGACCCTATATAAGAAAGAATAATATTTCTTTCTAATAAACACTGATATCAGTAGTATAATGAGCTTTGTGTAAATGAAATAAAATACATTTAACTGTAGAGAAAAAAGTGTATCTCAGATACACAAAAAGTGTTGTCTAATTTCTTGATTTTGTTTGAATTGGGCAGGTCATTTAGGAAGCAAAAATAATTTCCATATTTTTGAATAAGCTACTCAAAATAAAACTTTTAACCTTAGAATATAGTTTTAGTACAGGTAAAGGGATGAAAATGGCAAGCAATTTTGTGTTAAGCATGGCCATTACTGGTTGGTGGATGATATTCATGCTTTATGATGTCACTGCTGTCATAGAGACCATGTGTCCACACAAATGAAAATGCCACCAGCCAGTACAAGAGCATGGAAAGCTGAGAGAGGAGGCAACATCTTGAGTGGGGCAGGGTCAGCAAAAACTGAAACAAGAACGCTCCATGACCGGGGGACCAATTCTGCTTTCGGACAACTAGTATGGCTCAGGAGATTGACTGGTTACACAGTCAGGCAGGCCTTTGCAAAGTAGACCTCTACAGCCCAGACGGATCAAGTGATCAAGACCGTAAAGTGATCTGTTTCGTTGACGTTGCCAGCCTTAATATAAAAGACAAAGAGAAACATAAGAGAGGTAGTAACGTAGCCGACCCTTCCCTTGACCTGCGTAATCTTGAAGAAAAGGAAGTCATTGTGATAAAAGACAACGAGAGAGATCACCAAACTAACACTGAAGGAGCAGTCTGCCTTTTCAAACAAGGCTCCTCTGAAGAAGTCAACGTTGTGAGCTGGCTCAGCAACGATCTTCAGAAATACGCAGTTGGATTCCAGCATGCACTAACCCCCTCAGGCCCTCGTAAATCAGCATACGGTTCGCCTGCACTTGACAAGATGTCTCAAAACAGTGATACATCCTTCAGGGGCTCTGGTAACCAGAGAGGAGATGATCTTTCATATTATGTTAACAAGCTCTGTTCCTTAGTGGTTCAAATGGCACATAAAGAAATGAAGGATAAATTTGAAAACAATGGTAGGTGTATTCGGCAGTCAATCCGTGGATCTAACAGCAAGATGGGTGATGACTATGGTAAATTATCCTCTAAGTCATCCCATGATGATCCCAGAAAAGCATCACTCTTTTATGGTGAAATGAATCAGTCTAGTCAGAATGGCTACAGGCAGGGGTCAGACAGACAAATGTGTGAAAGGAAACAGTCTGGACAAGATGATGGTTCTGTAAGCAAAGGACTGATGGTATATGCAAACCAGGTTGCATCCGATATGATGTTCTCATTCATGAAAACAATGAAAGTACAAAAGGGAAAGCATCCCCCACCAGCTTGCGTGGTGTTAAAGAAAGTACTCCTCAAACATACCAAAGATGTCATATCTGACTTAATTGACTCCACCATGAAAAACCTTCACAACGTCACAGGCGTGCTCATGACTGACTCAGACTTTGTGAACACAGTAAAGAAGAACCTTTTCAATGCAGGAACACAGAAGTCAACTGAAATTCTGGAAGCAATGGTGAAACGTTTGTTCAAAGCACTGGCAGGAGGAGATGATAAAAAATCTCAAAGCTTAGCATTCACAGCACTGAAAGCAGGTACTCACACAGATTCCAGAACTCAGGGACTCCAGTTTGCATCACTTAAAGGTGAAATGCATGGGGGAGGCAAAGGACATGGACCGATGCGGGCCCTTCCATCTGGAAGCAAGGGCTCAGACAACAAGCACTGTTCAATGGATGTGTATGCGAAAGACCTTATTGTAACGGCATTAATGTTAATACAGCAGCACCTCCTAGAAAAAAATAAGGACCAAGGAATGCGTGAGACAAACACTACATCATTTGGCTATGTCCATGACAGATCTGGTGGTTCCAAATACAATGCAAGGCAAGGAGGTGGCAGGATGGATAACTTGGAATCACAAAAAGGTGATATTTCAAGTATTCTGTTGTCAATCATCCAGAAAGTACTCAGAGAAGCTGGTTTTGCAGATGAGACTACCTGTGATAAGGGCTATAAGCAGCCTCCTTTTGTTGAAAGCAGGCCCCAAAGGGCCTTATCAAAATCAAGTGGAGGGAGTGACATGTATGACATGGAACAGATAAACAAGCAGTTTATTGACCAGCTGGTGGAATCTGTAATGAAGTTGTGCATGCTGATGGCTAAAGGAAGTGACTCTGAGGGACGATGTGGGAGACCATTAGGTGGTTCAGGCTCCGAAGTGATTGTCAATAACCAGAACTCTAACAATAGTGTACAAAACAGAGAGCTGCAAGCTGTGCTCCAGTGGTTGGTTGCTTCACAATTCAATGTGCCAAACCTGACATTCATGAATGAGCAAGATGGGGAGCTGTCCAGACTTCCTCAGCTGGCTGAAAAAGCAGCCAAGAAGGGATACAGTGTGGGAGACATAGTTCAGGAGATAATGAGGTACTACGAGAAACAACAAATGGATGCCATGTCGGGACGCATGCCTCGGTGTGGACTAATTGATTGGCTGCTTGCTAACCTGTAAGAACCAACTCTTCCCTCTCATGTTACACTCACGTTCCCAGCCCAGGCGCCCAAACCATTCTTTCTGGCGCAAAAGACACCATCACCGCAGCCCCATTGCAAGCAACAACGCACTGAACTGGGGCAGCTGGGCAAGCTCATCAATAAAAAGGAATAAAAAAAAGTGAGAGGGGAGACAAGCTGTTTTATTGATCATGTCCAACAAAACAATCAGTTCCAAATCAGTTGCATCATGATACATAACACAATGAATATACTAAAATATTTATTAATTGTAGGATGTAGCTATAAGTATTCAAATTTCTACCACTTCTGTAGGCCGTTAATGAACACTACAGTACTGGTAAAAGTACAGAAAGACAGGGTACAGAAGTGTAATGATTTCAGCAAGAAACTTTTAAAAACAGTGCAACTTGCCAACCACAGCAGTTGAGAAAGGGTCAATGTGGCAGTTAAGTCCAAAGAGGTATAAATCAAATTGTGTTAAAAGTTTTATGGCCACTTCTGCTTTGTTAGTGTTTTAAAATTCCTCCATTCTATTCTCATCCGCTTATAGATAGAGAGAAGAATTATGACACCAAAACGAGAGTCACTGGATCAAGAAAATAAATGTGAGGATAGTGTATTTACACTTCCCCATTTCTGTCCCTAGTCTAGTTTGTTTTAAAAGATTGTATATTTCAAAGAATAAAGTAACTGCCCACTCTTTGCTCCTGCCCACAGCTTTGCTGCTCACTGTGCAGGGCAGTAGAAGAATTTAATTGCTAAACTGCTCCACCTCTCTTTACATACAGTAGATACATCCAAACTGGCTACAATCTGTTGCAGAAATGTATAAATGCTGGTAGAGCTTGCTTGCTAAAGTTTGCACACAGTAATGTATCAAAAAAAAAATTAAATGCATGAAACCTCATGATAATAAGAGAGGAGAAGGAATGAACTGCAGATTCCTATTGCCATCAGATTCCAGATGCATTGGCACATCTTTGTTTTTCTTTGTGTATTATGTTTTATTTCATTGACAACTATCATGTTTATTACAGGATTAGAATCTAATTTCAGGCAGTAAGACAGATCAATGTCTGCTATCCTCAGTTTGTCTTGCACTGTCTTAAGACCATGGCCTAGAAAAAATGGTGCTCCTTTTAGTCTAGCAAGGATTTGGGACTACCATACATACTCTACTGTAAGTCGACCTCATGTATAAGTCAAGGGCAGGTTTTGGGGCCAAAATTATGGATTTTGATATGACCCATGGATATGTTGAGGGTAAAACCTAAGATCTAAGAGATGAAGCAAAGGAAAACAATGCCAAAAATTTTACAAAATTCCAGCAGGCATATTTGTGCTCACATTAAAGGCTGGAGGGATGAGAGAGGGGGGGGGGGGGAGCTCAGTGCTTCCCCCACAAATTACACTCTTGTCTTTCACCAGGGGATGGTTCCCTTTTTAAAAAAAGGTTAAAGTACAGTACTTACACTGACCTGTGTATAAGTCGACTCGAGCTCTTTGGGTCAATTTTTGACTAAAATTTCTAGACTTATACACAAGTATATGCAGTATATTTTAATCATTTCTACATAACAAATATGTATAAGGGTCAAGGATTAGAAGCCTGTTATATGAAGATATTTTTCTCCCATAAAACAGTTTGGCTGCTGGATCGCTGTAAGAATATTACAACATGTTCCAGAAAGTAAGAAATCTCTGGGCAAGATTTCTGGAAATAGGAGAAAGCTGAAAACATTTGGTGGAGATAATAATTACAAAAATATATTCATAAAAATGTACTTACTGTAATTGGAAAAAGCAAATGCTGATTTTTCAGTTAAACAACATACTAAATATTCACATTTTATACTTTAGGGCAAGTGGTTAAGTACACTTCTCCCTGGTTTACTGTACTGGCAGTCATTGGGGAAATGGCTCCCCCCCCCACCAGGTTTAAAAGCACAATTTATAATTAATATAACAAAATATATTATATGCTTTTGCATATAATATAGATTATGTCAGTGGTTGATGAGCTTGGACTTTGACACTTGCTGGGTCTGGGTCCATAGATAATAGTACCCCAAAATGTCTATCATTTTGCACAATGCATTTGACCTTAGCAGATACACACTGAAGACTCATTCCCACTTGCAATTTAAACCGATTCCTGATTTGACCTCACTCCGTGTTGGAAATCAATTCCAAAACGTCCCTCGTTCCCACTATAAAGCAGGTCTTTTCTTACCCCAGTGTAATCGCTTTTTTTGGCATGGTTGTCGTCCCCACTAGTTGTGCCACTTCAAATTGGCTCTGGGTGAGGAGGAAGCCGGGGAATGGGGGGAGAAGGAGCCAGCCGGGGACAGAAGGAGAAAACCGGGGAATGGAGGGAGGAGGAGGAAGCTGGGGACAGAAGGAAAAAACCAGGGAATGGAGGGAGAAGGAGGAAAATGGTTAACGGAAGGAGAAGGAACCAACCAGGGACAGAAGGAAGAAACCAGGGACAGAAGGAGGAAACCAGGGAATGGAAGAAGAAGGAGCCAGTTGGAGGAAGCCGGGGACAGAGGGAGAAGCTGGGGAATGAGGCAGGAGGATGAATGGGGGGGGCAATGTGTTTTTTTAAAAAGTAAAATTGATAGAATATTCGATCGATTGATCAATCAGTTGACTGATCAATTGATTGATTGATCTATCAATCAAATACTGTTATCAATTTTACTTTTTAAAAATGCACCATTACATGTACAAAGGCAGCGCTGGGGGGGGGGGATGTTGGATCTGCCAAAAACTGAGGAGGGATGATAAATACCCCTCTGCCATTAGTCCCTCCCCTACAGAATGAATCGATTCTGATCTGTTGTTCCCACTTATTGAACTCACTTGAGAATCAATTTTTCTCAAAAGAACTTCAAAATAACTGCTACCAAAAAACCCCAGGCTTTTTGTGTTTGCTCCACTTTATTAACCCTGGAATCGATCCAATGAGGATCAGAATTGATTTCCAGTGGAACTAGGGGCGTATACACCAAATCAGGATTTGGAGCTTATCAAAGTGGGAACGATCCCTAAGAGGCAGAGGATTTTTCACACAGCCCATGCCCTCTGCCTCTCACTGTATCTTTCATTACAGACTCTGCTGAAGTTGATCACTGACTTACAAAAACCTGGAGCTAGCTCTGGTATCAAAATCAAGACACAAGGTTTGAAACAAGGCTAGGTTCTGGTAAAAAAAAAAACACCAAAGAACTAAGGCAAAGTTCTTCTGCACACAACTTTATTTAATGTGAAGATTAGTTTCATGCTACTTCAAAGCTGAGGGAAGCAAAGACTAGGCTGTGAAGAACAAGAAAATTTAATAAGTAGTACGGAATGGGCAACATGCTGTGTGACAGTATAATTATAATGCATGACAAAGGAGGAATAGCTTGCAATGTAAGACAAGAGTAATACTATTGCAGAAGTGATGTTACTATTGGTGGAGTCCTGTCAGGAATCTCAATAGTGTTTTCTCGAAGTTTTGCCAGATTACCAGTTTCCTTTCTTAGACAGCTTGTTGGTTGAGCTCCAGTTAAAATACACATTATTTCTAACATCAATTTAAAAAAATCCTCTCTCCATACATATGAACAATATATCTCCACATGTGTCTCTACTCACAGCTTGCTGGAAGAAAAAGATTTAATGGTGCTTATGCATCATTTTGGATTTGAGCAGATCTCATCAAAACTTCAACAGAGCGCCACAAAGGAGACAGTTTTAAAGGCTTTGGATCTCAAGCTGGAGAACAAGCTATAGTAACTGAAGGGAACAAGAACCTGGGGCTATATCCGATGACCTGTTAGTAGTCTCAACTTTACACCAGGGATTTACAAATTTCCCTCTGTCCATTTCTCCAAGTAACCCATTTGTAAGTGGGTAGCAGCCATACTTGGATGGGAGACAACCAATGAATGCCAGGTGCTGTAGGCTGTATTTCAGAGGAAGAAATTCTCAAAACCACCTCTCCTTGCCTAAGAAAACCCTATGAAATGCATAGGATTACCATAAATTGACAAGTGACTTCAGGGGACACACACATATACACACACACCAGCCATCCCAAACACCTGTCTACTAGTTACCCAGTATTCTTTCCCCACCTCCTTCAAACACACACATGGAATTTTGTGAATCTGAATATAACCAACTCACATGTACAAACCCTAGTTGCATAGTCTTAAATCTTTATACTTATATCTCAGCAACCATTCCACAGCAGCGAAGTCATATATATAGTTGCGATCCAGCTTCAGGCGGTCTTGGATGAAACGGATTATCTGGACCCATTTCAAACTGGCTTCCGGGCGGGTTACGGGGTTGAGACGGCCATGGTCGCCTTGGTCGATGATCTCCATCTGAGCATCGACAGGGGAAGCGTGTCCCTGTTGGTGCTCTTGGACATCTCAGCGGCTTTTGATACCATAGACCATGGTATCCTTCTGGGACGCCTGGCAGAGGTGGGGATCGGGGGCACTGCGCTCCAGTGGTTCCGTTCCTACCTCTCCGGGAGGTCCCAGATGGTGCAGCTGGGAGACGTGTGCTCTGACGAGAGGCCCCTTAAAACTGGGGTCCCTCAAGGAGCCATTCTGTCTCCCATGCTATTTAACATTTACATGAAACCGCTGGGAGAGATCATCCGGAGACATGGGGCGCGGGGTTATCAGTACGCTGATGACACCCAAATCATTTTCTCTATGTCTCCGACTGATGCAGTGACTGGGGATGGCGTCTCTCCTCTCGTGGCCTGTCTAGAGTCAGTAATGGGCTGGATGAGGGAAAACCGACTCAAATTGAATCCAGAGAAAACGGAGGTACTAGTGATAGGTTCTCCTGGTCCAGGAATGGCGGTGGTTCCACCTGTCCTGAACGGGGTCACGCTCCCTGTGAAGGACTCCGTGCGCAGTTTGGGGGTGCTTCTTGACTCGTCGCTTCACCTGACAGCTCAGGTGAATGCGACGGTCAAGAGCACCTGTTATCAGCTTCGGCTTATTCGCCAGCTGCGCCCATACCTGGCCCAGAGGGACCTAGAAACTGTTGTACATGCTCTGGTAACTTCGAGACTGGATTTCTGCAATGTACTCTACATGGGGCAACCCTTATACCAAACTCGGAAGCTGCAAATGGTGCAGAATATGGCAGCCCGGCTGGTCACTGGTGCTCCCAGGACCAGCCATATAACACCGGTTTTGAAAGACCTCCATTGGCTGCCTATCCGCTTCCGAGCTCAATATAAGGTGTTGGTGATCACCTATAAAGCCCTAAATGGCTTGGGCCCAGGATACCTAAAGGACCGCCTCTCCTCGTACATTCCGCCTCGCACCCTCAGAACGTCTGGGCAGCAATTACTGAAGGTGCCTGGGGCTAGGTTAGCCTCCACCACACGGAGGACATTCTCCACGGCTGCCCCAGCCCTTTGGAATACGCTGCCCACTGAGCTCCGCTCGACTACCACCCTGGCCCAATTCAGGAAGGACCTGAAAACCTTCCTGTTCCAACAGGCATTCCCCGAATAAAATCCTGTGGGCCTCCCTCCTCTTCCGTGGCCAAGAGGTTGGGCTATGGGGCTTTTATGCCTGTTATTTTAAATGGAGGGCTGATGTATTTGTATTTTAATCTTTTGTATTGTATGGATTGTTTTAATCTCTGTTGTAAGCCGCCCTGATCGCAGGAAGGGCGGGATATAAATAAAAATTTTATTATTATTATTATTATTATTATTATTATTATTATATATGAAATAACACGGACAGTCTTAACACAAGCAACAGCTACCTATGTCCATTTGGACACAGCACAAAATGGGAAAACCCCATTCCTCCTTGGTGGAATATTATTTCCTCAGGCAATACAGCTGACAGCTAGGTCTAAGTACTATCTGCATTGCAAATGTAATGGCTTTATGAGCCTTTAAGTTATTTTCTGACTTATGGTGATCCCTATCACAGAGTTTTTGTGGCATGATTTGCTTGTAAGATTGCCTTTGCTTCCTCTGAGGCTGAGAGATTGTGATTTGCCCAAGGTCAACCATTGAGTTTCCATGGCCTTGTGAGTATACAAACCCTGGTCTCCCACACTCAAATCACTACATCACACTGGCTCTCAAATGTAATGGCAAGTAGGCAGCAAAAAGAAAAGAAAGGCTGCTTCTATGGAACAACAAAAAATTGGTTATACAGTATTTTTTGCTCTGTTATGAAGTCCTGTTTCATCCCTACTCTGCATCATTAAAAAAGCTCAAGAGAGTTTTCTAGTTATTCAGATCTAGTTGTGGAGGTGCATGGAAGGCTGCAGTGAAGAAGGGAGAACTGCCATTTCCTGCTTCCATTAGATCAATTATGAAAATCATGTGGCTCTCCAAATGCTATTAAACTGTAGGCCCCAGCATCCCCAGTCAGAACACAAAACAGAGGGGACTGCTAAGAGTTGCAGTCCAATAATATCTGTAGGGCTGCAGAATTCTCACTCCTGCTCTTCATTTGGCTGGTCTATTAGTTGACTGCCACCAAGACACCACAAATCCAAGTTATTTGTGAGAGATACAGCCCAGTCCATAGATTCCTACATTACACCCTATCAACACCAACAGAAACTATTCAATGTATGCAGTTACTGTCTGTAAAAGTAAGTGACTGCATACAATTAAATGTATAGTAAGGCGCTAATGAATTGAAAATAACAACTTTAGCTATTTCATATTAGCAAAATATCATATCATTTTGCAAGACATCATTCAGATTTAACCATCCAAAGCAGGGGTAGGCAACCTGCGGCCCGCGGGCCGGATGCGGCCCGGCGAGGCCTTGGGACCAGCCCCCGCCTGGTCCTGCCGCCGATTGCCGCCAGGGCCTTTGGGGGGTAATTGTCTATAGAAGCCTCAGAAACATGCATTTATATTAACATTTTTTTAAAAAAAATCTGCAAATTTTTTCACGTGTCCTCCATTTTTTTAAAAAAAGTGTCTTCCATTTGAAAATTTTGTCCTACATTTGTCCTGGTTTATTTATGTATTTATTTCTTTTAAAAATATTTAATTATTTATTTTTTGGCTTCGGCCCCCCAGTTGTCTGAGGGACAGCAACCCGGCCCCCAGCTCAAAAAGGTTGCCTACCCCTGATCCAAAGAGACAAGCCAAATAAACAAAAAAACAAACAAAAAATCTGAAGCCTGCTTTAGCTGGCTTACTGATGTATTTTTACATTTATATCTAGTTATATTCTTTTAAAAATAAAAAAAGACTAAACTTTGATCTAAAATTTCATTTTCTAAATATTTCCACTAACATAAGCAAAAGTTCTGATATTAAGACAGTAAGAGATAGTACATTGAGCCTATCTTTTAAAATAGTTAAGTAGAGCAAACCCACACTGAATTTCACCCAGTTGAATACCAGCAGAAGAATATACAACTTTATAGAGAAGGGCATTTTTTCAGCACTTCATTTTTAAATAGATTTTAGTTTTTAATTTTTAATTTATAATAGTTAGATACCTCTCCAAAGAGCAGTGATCAAAGCAGATCTGTTTAAAAATAGAAGGTCAGAGAGAGTCATTTTATGCAACCTTATTTTAAATGCTGAACTTTACTGAAAACTTCTTTAATTTGGATATTAAACAAGCTAGAATATCTTGCAAAAAGCCTTTGAAAACAGACTCAACAGTTTATAGGGAGGGAAAAATCACAGACAAGACAAGATCTTTTACAAATCTTATTAGAAGGAAATCCCTCCGAGTACAGCTCACAAGTAAATGTGTTAAAGACATGATTCTAACAAGCAGAACTGGGGGAGGCCTATTTCATAAAACTGTTTCTTCTCAAACGATTATGTTAATTGCATGAGTCGTTGCTGATCACAGCACTGTTTTATATTAGCCCTGCTTCATACATTTACTTGTCAGGTAGGTGGTGAGGACAGACTGGGGAGTCTGCACAGGCACTCAGTACTTATAGGGGAAAAATTTTTAGTGATGATTTGCAAGAGTGCAATGCAACATTTACCAGTCAATGTACTCACTCACACTGGAGGATAATTCAGTAGTCTGAATAAGTAGTATGAGCCCTATAGATACCTGTAGCTATCTATATCTATCTATATGGCTTCTCTCTCTGTCTCTTTGATTTTTGCTGAACAAGACACATAGAACAATAACCATTAATGGCCCTTCTTTCAATCAAATTGTATACAACTTCAAACTGAAGACTGAGAACATGGTAACATAAATTACATGGACAAAAATAGGCTGGCATTTTGTTAGTCGCTTATGATGTCTTCAACTAGATGTATGATCTTGTAACTCTTTCATATTTACATTTACAATCATGGCTCCATTGCCATGACTGCAAACACCCCTAATACCTACCTTAAATACGAGGCAGTCGTACCAAGCAAGGAAGTTCTATAGTGCTAGAGAGCCCGGCGCCAAAGGATGTAGCATCCAGCCTTCTCCTGCCAACAAGATATGGTACAATGAAGAGTTGCAACAGCATCTTGCTCACCAGCACCACAGAATTCCTTTGCTCCATACAGCTGCTAGCTTTTAAAGTCAGATGGAGACATGGAGCTATGACACCATAGCAACATGCTCTATGTGGCCATAACGTTTTATTTGCATTAAAGTCGTTACTAAATGATCATCTTAACCCTATACTCAATTTGGCTGTTGAAACAGAAAAAACTGGAGAACGGGTTTCTTGGCAAGATTTCTTCAGCACAGGTTTGCCACTGGGATCAAATTGGGATCAATCCAAAGAGAGACAGCATCAAATTTGCTGTGAGAGGGGTCCACGTAAAGGGTTGCCAGCTCTGAGCTCCTCCTGGCTGAGGAGCCATGAGAAAAAAAACTTTTATGGACAGAATTCAGAGTGAAACTCTCTTTAGTGATTCAAATGGCAGCCTGGACAGGACTTTTAATACCTCATGGAGATCCCAAGATGGGAAATGATGAGAAACTGGTGGAATGAGAGAAGCCAGGCTTAAAAGTCTCTTCATATGTGGATGGGGATAAGTTACTTTTGGCTGGTTGATGCCAAGGCTGCAGTCTGGCATTGTTAAAGTACTGGGCTTCAGACCTAAATTGAGGTCTGCTTGGAGAAAGTGTAAGATCACATTCATGTCTGCTGTGTGAGGAGACTGATTTCCTCCAAGACATCTGAGAAAGACTTTCCCAGTGATCTCATATATACTGAGGGTTGAATCTCATCTGGAAGTCAAAAGTGTATTTACTGCCCTTTCCGAATAGCCTGCTCTCAAATAAAACCTTTGTTCAGTTGCCAAGCAGGTAGGTGCAGCCAAGGTTGAACAGGATTGAAAGTAGCAGAGGTTCTTGGATCATCAGGGCTAACAGATGGAAGAAGCAAGGCCTGTGGGGCTAATGTGGAACTATGAGAATGACTGTTGTTTTTTCCTGCCTGATCTTCCTGAGTATAGCAGAGATTACAGGTGTTGGAGGCAACACATATAGCCAGTTTGTCTGCAGGGCATATTGGGCTTCTGTCCTGAGGGCCTGGAACCTGGTGAAATACCTGGGGAGTTTGTGGCTTGTGTCTGATGTGAAGAGTTTGATCTGTAGGTCTTTGAAGTATGCATGTAGCTGCTGAAAAATGGCCATGTCCAGGCTCCGCTTCCCGGATCTAGAGCATGGCAGCTCAGGAAGTCTGCTTATGTACTGAGCCCTGAATGTGTTGTGCTGAGATAACGTTCTCCTCTGCCCAGAAGAGAAGGAAATGAGCCTCCTTGTGTACAGAGAGGGAGCAAGCATCTCCCTGCCTGATCAAGTATGATTTTGCAGTTTCCTTGTCCATTCCAACAAGAACATACGATCCCTCCGAGGGCTTTTTGGAAATGAAGGAGTGTTAACTTCATGGCATTGAAGTGCAAGCCAATTAATGCTGTGAGCCTGTTGTGTTGGGGTCTGGACCTCCTGAGCTGATAGGTCCCAGAAATGAGCTCCTCAGCCCAGAAGGCTGGCACCTGTATTAAGACCTACTCTTCAATGGTTTGCGAGGGAATTCCTAGAGAAAGACTGTGTGCATTTGTCTACTGTAGGAGTGATATTTTGATTTCTTGGGTTAGACAAACCCTGATATGTTGATACTTTGCTCTGAATCTCTGAAACAGTCAAAGGGGCCACTGCAGGGGACAAGAGCGGAACCTCACCCAAGTGAAGAGGTAAATAGAAGAAATCATCAGACCCAATAGATGTTTCAGAGATACATCTGATCTCTTTGCTCTCGCAAAAAAATCCTTTCTGATTTTTGCTATTCTAATCTGGAGAGGGAGCAATATAACCATTTTTGGTGTCTATTAAGGCACCTAAGTATAGTAGCCTGTGGGTTAGGGAGAGATGACTTTGCTGACCATAAAACCATGGGCCTGAAAAACTTACAGGGTTGTTGTTAGAACATTTTGGGCCTTGGAAAAGGGTGAGATTTTAAAAGGATATTGTCCAGATATGGGAAGATATGAATGTCCTGTAGTCTAAGGTGGACTATCAGCTTGGTGAATACCCAAGCTGAGGCCAACCCGAAAGGCTGGGCTCTGAAATGATAGTGGTTATTGAGGTAACACAAACAAAGGTACATGTGGTCCTTGTGGTCTCTTCCAACTCTACAATTCTATGATTTTATGATCATTCAGTTGGAGGGACTGTCTCTATGGTCTCCAGCTCTAACAGACAAGTGATGGCCAAATGCACTGTGAGGTTCTTTGAGAGGTTTTTGGAAACTTGGACCCGAGCAAGTGATGCTTTGGTGTTTAAATGAATTCTATAGTATAACCTCTCTTACTGTCTGCAATATCTACTGTCATGGAGAGGGACCAAAGGGTTATTATTCTTTTCTGCTAACTCAACCATCCAATTTGCAGCAGCAGCTCCAGAGGCAGATGCTGCAGTGGGGGTGAAGGCAAGTCCGCATCTTTACAATTCCCATGGAGGTCGGTTAAGAGCACTTACACATGCCGAACTATGCAAATGTGTTTCAGGGCTGCGAGAATCTTAGGGACCAAATTACCTTTTGCTTTAGGCTTAACTTTCCCCATCTCTACTCCCCACAAAGAAACTGTGTCAAAGAGGAAACTGTGACAAAGGGGAGAAAGAAAATAGCTGAAAGAACGGGATGAGGTGCCTTTTAAAAAAGAGGTGGAAGGAGAAAAGGGGAAAATACCCAAGAGTAAAAACCGAGGAGTAAAATATAATAGCCAAGAAAAAAAAACTAAGAGTGAAGAATATGACTTTTCCTAGGTGAGGCAAAGAGAAAGAGGAGGAGACGGGTATCCAATAGGAAATACTTTCTAAAAAAGCACATTATCCCTTGTCTTGCCTGGGCAGTGACAGGCATTAACCCAGTGGACTCACACTTTTTACCCTTGGGATCCCACTTTACATTACCTCTACATGCAGATGTCGCACCCCTCCACGTGATGTAATATATGAATAAAAATATTTTGTTTATTTAGTGTGTGTATTTTCAACTGCACATTCATATATATTCATATTTTAACATTTTACTGTATAAGGAAATAACATCATTCAAATTATAACAGTTTTATTTAAGTAAATTTAACTCAACACATGGGTAAATTTTATACATAAGAAAGTCTGGGAAGAAGAGGGATCAGGGCCCCCAAGTCTTGCCCCCCACCCACCCCCAAGCAACTCTCATGCCCCCCCAGGGTATCCTGCTCCACCACTTGAAAACCACTGAGCTGACCCATTCATGGATGGCTCCTTCTCTACTGTCTGAGAATGTAACCAAAGTTTTCCAGCTCCACAGTTAGACTTTTAGCCTTTATAACATATCCATGTCAAAGTAGCAGCCTAAATGTCCTTCTCACTATTGTGTTCCTCATCCTGCTTGACCTTTCCCACTTAGGGTTCTCAGCTCTTGATTCTAATGTGTGACTGCCACATTTTTAAAAAATTCATTATAAATCCTCTTGTGAAGCCTCTACTGGGTCTTGCTCTGGCTGCTAATTCTGCTTGGTATTACCAGGGTGTGTGCTGGTGTACAATCTACATGGTTTGAACACTATGGGAACAAAATCTTAGACTTCATAAGCTTTTAATATGATCCAGCACGGTTCTTCTTATATTCTTAACTCAGTGTACACCTGAGTAGCCTGCATATTAATGGTGAACTCATTCTCCAACCAGAATTCCTTAGGTAGCTAAAACAGCACCATTTACAAACAAGAGTGAGGTATCTACAGTCTAATGTGGACTGAATATGCTCAGTAGTCACAGAATGTTATGGTAACTACCTAGGGGGTAAAGGATGGAATTGACCACTTACTGAGATGGCATGCCTACTTGGCTGGTCGGCATCCCAAACAGCAGCATTTACTCTGTGACATTTTGTTTACAAGACAATGTATGCTTCTGCCTCTTCCCCTTCCCCATCACAAAAGATTTTAGCAAAAGTAAGGTCACAATCTGCTAATGGCAACTTATTAGGCAATACGACTGCATCAAACTTGACTGTGGAAGACTTGTTGTTAGATGCCCCTATTCTCATCAAAGCTTCAGATTTTTCTTTAACCACTCTCCTCTCCCATTACCTAGTCTGCAGCAGGTACTTGCTAGTCAAAAAATGAGATAAAGGTGTTTCTTTGGGCCCGAACATACAGGCCAAAAATAAAGCTGCTTCGGGCCACTTTGGAAGTGTGCTGTTGAAATAAAACATGCGTCCTAAGAGGCCAGAAGCTGCACCAAAGCCACGCTCCAGTCCTAAGGACTGGAGTGCAGCTTTGGCACAGCTTCGGGCGTCTTAAGATGCATGTGTCATTTAAACAATATACCTCCAGAGTGGCCCAAAGCAGTTTTATTTTGGCCTGTCTGTTCAGGTCCTTTGTCTCCTAAATTATTATTATAGGGAGCAAGAGTATCACAACACCAATTTCTGTTGCAACATTATACTTTACATTTTCATGATAAATGACGAGGGAAGAAACTGGTCTACTAAAGTTTAAGATAGAAATTTGTGTAGACAGACTCAAAAATATTTCTCCAAATTCAAAATATCATGTTATACCTTCCAAAGTAAATGCATTTATGCACAAGTAACAGAAAGCATTCCAGTGCCATAAAACATCTAGTTATTTCCCTATTGTGAAATACAGTGACTATCAGGTATACAGCATCTTTCCCAAATGTTAATTTAGAAAAGAAGTATTTATTCTTGTGTAGTTTCCATATTCCTCAGATTCATCAAGTTGAATGGTGATGAAATTCAAAGATTAAGTTACAAATAGATTTTGAGGTAAACAAAATGCAGACAGATCCAACTCTTCTCAAATACTGCTTGTTCAAATATAGTTAGCACCCCAATCTATTCTATATCTGGAACAGAATACTATCTTCTGTACTGGCTCTATAGAGTGAGACGAACTAAAGTCAAGCTAAAATATTTTAACGGAACTAATTCTTCTGGAGAAAGCACATAGCCTTTTATGAGTCCCATGACATTATTTAAGAAAAAAAATAACAAGTTAAAGGTAAAATTACAGAGTGTGATTCTACATATCTCAGCTCCTAAACCTCACTCAGTTCAATGGAATTATCTCCCAAATATGTGTACAAAGGACTATATTCTAAATGTTAACATTATTTCTTTAATATATACTATTCAACTCCTTTAAGGAAATCATAGAAAATAAGTCCATCAATGAGTACTAACCAAGGCAACTAAAATTGTTTTCTTGCTTTGACTAGGCATGGCAAACTTGTCATCTCCGTTTCACCGTTCTTTGTGTGTATGCGGTTCACACTGTACTATAGTGAGCCCTTGGTGTCCGCTGGGGTTTGGTTCCAGGACCCTGCCATGGATACCAAAATCTGTGGATGCTCAGGTCCTATTATATAGCATATAATGTATAGAATTATACATTACAGTATATTAACATGGTGTCTCTTATATAAAATGACAAAATCCAGGTTTGCTTTTTTGGAATTTTTAAAAATATATTTTTAAGCTGTGGATAATTGTCTCCATAGATGCAGAATCCATGGATATGAAGGGTCAACTGTTGAAGTAATTCAGTGATTATGTGCCAGCAAACTGCAAATAAAGGCTGGTGGAAAATGCAGTCCTTCCTTGTGGGCAAATCTACTCATAAGTATTGTGGCCAGAAATGGTCCTTACACTCAAAAGAATAGCATAGTAATTCCTTGAGAACAGGTGCCTACCAAATGTGTTTTTAAGTTGTGGTTTTGCATTTGTATAAATAATTAGATAAATATACAAAAGAATTATAATTATACAATTATAAAGAAAGGCCTTGTAATTATATAATTGAAATACCCTAGAAATTTTATTGAAGAGTCATATAAAAATCTTTAAATAAAACAAACAGAGAAAATAGACACTATTAATTCTCCATCATTTGTCTAGAGAGTGCACTATTCCTTTTCTTCTATACATAACATTTTTTTCACAGATTAGACAGAGTGGACATGGTAAAAGGCTGTGCATCTATCCCTTGTTAAATAACTGAAGCCATACTACTGGTAGGTGGCAGTGCTGCTTCTTTGTGATGTCACTGCTGCCATAGAAACCATGTGTGCACACAAGTGAAAATGACATCTGGCACCAGAAGAGCATGGAAAGTTGAGAGAGGAGGCAACATCTTCAGTCTGGCAGGGCCATCAAAGCAGCTCAGCTGATAAAGAACACCCTATTCAGTCTTAGGTACAATTCCACTTCCAAACTTCAAAAGATGTCTCAGGAAGTTGACTGGTTGCACAGCCAAGCAGGCGTGTGTAAAGTAGATCTCTACAATCCTGAGGGAGGGAAGGATCAGGACCGCAAAGTGATTTGTTTTGTTGATGTCTCCAGCCTGAACATAAAGAACACAGATGATACAGAAAAAGATGCTGCTGACCAGTCTAAAAGCAATGAATCTGCCACTGGACTTGATTTGGGGAAAATGCAGGACAAAGAGGTCATTGTAATAAAGGACAGCGATACACCAGAACAGTCTAAGACTGAAGGAGCAGTTTGCTTGTTCAAGCAAGGTTCAACTGAAGAACTCAACGTTGTGACCTGGCTGTTTGATGATCTGCAAAAATATGCATGTGGATTCCAACATGCACTTACCCCTTCACCTACCCCTCCTAAACAAAAACCATCAGCAGCTGACAAGATGTCTCAGAATAACAATAATACAGCTTTCAAATCTTCTGAAGGTCAGAAAGCAGCTGCAGATGAAGTTGCAAGCACTGTTCAAAAGCTGTGTACTTTGGTTATGCAAATGGCAAGTAAAGAGATCTCTGAAAATCTGGAAGATGCTGCCAGTAAATGTATCCGCCAGGCAATCTATGCTACCAAAGATGGGAAACCTCTTCCCCCTGGTTCTGTAAGTCAGGTTGCTTCCAAAATGGTGAATGAGGCAATGGAAAGTGCCCAGGAACCCAGCTGTAAATCATCTCAAGATAACATGGGCAAGAAAGAAGAGGGAAAAGGAACCCCCAAGAAAACCTCTCTCTTTTATGGTGAAGTATCTTCCAACCAAAGTGAATCTATTCAGGATGATGATGGAAAGCCAATGTCACATGCCCATTTGATACACCCAAAGAGGCAGTCAGGTCGCAATGATGGTAGTTCTTTTAACAAAGGGCTAATGGTTTATGCAAATAAAAATGCTAAGGATATGACATTCTCATTTGTGAATGCCACCAAGATTCACAAGAGGCAACCACTCCCAGCTTGTGTGGTTTTAAAAAGAGTATTTCTGAAACACACCAAGGATGTCATATCAGACTTAATTGACTCTACAATGAAAAATCTACATAATGTCACTGGGGTCCTTATGACGGACTCAGACTTTGTTACCACAGTTAAAAAAAATCTCTTCCATGCAGGAACCCAGAAGTCAACTGAGATTTTAGAAGCAATGGTACTACGAATGTATAATGCTTTGACGACGGAAACTAAGGAGAAAGGGCACAGTCTTGTATATTCTTTACTGAAAACAGGATGTTCATTAGATCCTAACTCTCCGAGTATGCATTTTGCATCTTTGAAAGGTGGATTACATACAAGAGAAAAGGTAAAGCAAGATGCAGGACACTCAGCAGCCCAAAAAGTAGGTGAGACAATAATTAAAGATGGAATTAGCATGCTAAGGTCAAAAACAGGAGGTGGCAAAGGTTCAGACAGATGTCATGACAAGAAGCCAGAAAAGAGTAACTCCACAACGGAGTTTCTTGCCAAAGACCTCATTTTGACAGCTTTAATGTTGATACAGCAACATTTGTTAACTCAATACAAAGAGCCAGTTTCTGAGTCAAATACATCTTCATTTGGCTATTTTGAAAAGGGTGGCAAACATGGCTCTAAATCTCATGGTTCTAAAGGTGATCCACAACAACAAGATTATCAGAGAGGAGAAATACAAAGTGCTCTCCTATCAATCATCCAGAAAGTCCTACAAGAAGCTGGTTTCAATGTGGATGAATGTGAGGTAAGCAGGAATTTCAAACAGAGCTCATATGATGACCGGTCTAGCAGGAAGTCCTCATCCAAACAGTGTTCAGATGTGGATTCTGAAAACATGGAACAAATAAACAAGAAATTCATTGATCAGCTGATGGAATCTGTGATGAAGCTGTGTATGTACATGACAAAAAGCCCTGATTTTGTTGTTGAAGATTACTCTGACGATCAAGCTACATACTTTACTGCAAGAAACAAAGGTGTATCAACGCCGGATTCAATGACATGCCAGAAACCTCCACGATCTTCTAATATTGGAAAGCCACTTGTGCCTGCTGGTTCTGAGGTGATCGTGAACAACCAGACTGCCAATACCAGCTCGCAGAACAAAGAACTCCAGGCTGTCCTCCAATGGATGGCTGCCTCCCACTTCCAAGTGCCCAATCTCACTTTCATGAATGAGAATGATGAGGAGCTGAAGAAGCTTCCTCAGCTGGCTGACAAAGCAGCCAAGAAGGGTGCAAGTGTGGGAGATATTTTGCAGGAGGTAATGAGGTATTTTGAGAAACAACAGGTTGATGCCGCAGTGGGAAATATGCCTCGTTGCGGACTTCTTGACTGGTTGCTTGCTAATCTGTAGACAAGTGCCAAAACCTCCCTCTCATTACTTCCACCCAGCGAAGTGCCATCTTAATTACTGATGGAATAACAATACAGCTCATATTCCATAGACAACAGTTCATCAAATTCCACAAGCTGTTACACACTAGCTGGGCAAAAGCACCAATAAAAAAATACAAATCTCAATTGTTATTGATTGGTTTATTAATTTGTGTGTAAATTTATGGATGAGATGGAAGAATGAAACAAAGGTAGAGGGTTTTTTTTAATTAGATTGTTATCAGTATTGCTTACAGAATATCCTTGTAGTTTGATATTAAACATCTGCCTCTGGCTATGAGAAATCAGACATGACCATTTCTATCTATCTACAAAACTGATGGAAGTTCCCTTTTCCCTTTATTTCTTCCTTCCTTCCCTCCCACCACCACCTGCAGCAAAACATTCATAGTTGAGCAATACAGTCTAAATTACTATCTTTGTAATTTATTTTCTATTCCCTACAAAGAAAATCCTATAAAATCTTCTCCAAAGGCCCTATTCATAATTTCACAATGGTACTGACTAGTAAAGCAAATGAAAGGATAAACAGTTTGATCCATAGGATGGACTACACTGGTTTATGTGTTTTGAGACTACAAAGCTTCCCCTGCATTTGCGCTATCATTATTTTTATAAATACTGGGGTTTTTTTTGAAAAATCAGTCCACAAAGGCCCCTTGAATTTAATAGGGTTGTTTAATTACTGTAACTGATTCTACCAATGTTGTTTTCATGCCTGGAACTACATTTTAGCATAACATAAAGAAAAAAGAACTTTTAATTGGACTGCTTATCTATCCACATTTGTTATTCCTTTGTTGGGCAAGAGATATGTCCAAAATACAATGCAGAAATAATCCAGTTTGAGACCATTTTAACTGCTCTGGCTCAGTACTAGGAATTCCTGGGAATTGTAGTTTATTGTGGCACCAGAGCTCTGACAGAGGCGGCTAAATGTTTCACAACAGTTGCCAGAATTCCCTAGCATTGAGCCAGGGCAGTTAAAGCGGTCTCAAACTGGATTATTTCTGCGGTGTGTTTTGGACCAGAAATGTAATACACAAGAACCATCAGAAGGTGTCAGTGCTACTTGCAAGCCTGTAACTGTAAACTCACATCTGTCTTTATGATGAGGTGGAATTCCTGCACATAACACCTAAATACAGACATCTTAGCTCTCAGTCCCTTCTTGTAAGCCTACCTTCTGAGACTGGCAAGATCAAAAAGTGCCCTGATATATCCATTGTATTACAGTAGAACTGACACTTTCTTCCCCTCCAGCTGCAGTCTTCTGTGTTGTCAGGAGATTGTTCCAGAGGGTTTCCCAGATTTTTAGGGTGCAAGTTTGCAGGAGGAAGGGGTGATCACCAAGAAGCAGTGATAACCAGCAAAAATACAAAGTTGAATCCTCGCCAGTGCTCTGAACATCTGTATTACTCTGTATTAACTCTGTATGCAATCAGATCACACATGTCTATTTCACTGCCTTTCTAATCTTACTCAGATGTGCTCCAAGGAAAATGAAAGAAAGTCGTTTTTTTTTTAAATGCGGTGTTACTGATTGCATTCATTTGTTTCTGCATTACAGTATTTCTTCACAAGGAAAAAGATACCACATGCCATCACTGTAATTCACACCATGGGTACCATAATAAAGAAACGCTACTTCAATAAGAAATAGCAGGGAAGCATATTCATGGAATGCTGAATGTTACACTGTTATTGATTTATTTTTTTTACAGTGAATGTCACATTTCTTTCAAAGTTGAGCTCTTAGGCTTAATATAATCCTCCTTTTACAATTAAAACATGTATGTATCTTTTAACAACAAATAAATATGCAAGAACATGAAACAGAAATTTTCATAAGATGTTTTAAAAAAGATATGCAGAGGCTAACAAGCCAAGAACTGTTTTTCTTAATACAGGTTGAGTAACTCTTATCCAAAATGTTTGGGACCAGAAGTGTTTGGGATTTTTTCAGATTTTTGAATACTTTCATATACAGTACATCTTGGAGATGGTACCCATGTTTAAACACAAAATTCATGTATGTTTCATATACTGTATATACTCGCCTATAAATCGAGAAATTTTTGCCCCCAAATAGCCTCCAGAATCCTGGGGAGACTTATGCATGGGGCAATAGGTCCTTCGACCAAGCCTCTCCCCAGCTGGGCTGCCTCCGCAAGGGGCAGCCCAATTGGGGAGAGCCTGGGAAGGAGGAGCAATTGCCCCGCAGCCTCTTCCTGAGTGGGCTTCCTCCGTAGAGAAAGCCCAGGCAGGGAAAAGCTTCCAAGGGTGCACGTCTTAAGAGCCGCCCCTTTTAGGCTGGATTGGGGCCAGGGAAAAAAGATGCCTGGCTCCAATCCAACCCGAATCTGCCCCTAAAAGGAGTGGATAAGATCCGCTCCTTTTGGGGGCTAGAAAAAGCCGTCCCTTCTCCCATAGAGCCTTTGAAAAAGCCGGCTCTGTGGAAAGTGGTGTGTAATTGCTTTGATCCTGCTTGGGGGGCATGGTACATGGAAACACCATGCCTCCAAGTGGGCTCAAATGGGCTGTCTGTACAGCCCCTAATATACCTCTTTCTAAGGTGCTATCCATGGGAATGCTTCTTGTATTCCAGAAAGAACTAATGGGACCAATTTTATACTACCACAAAGCACTTCAGTAAGATTCTATGGTTACTGGAAAATTCTGAGGTTTTAAAATGAGAACTCTGGCTTTTTGTGAATGATTTTTTTTTTTTTTTTTGGACAGACAAAAGTACAAATGAAAGTACTTAAAATATTCTGATGAAAAACAATGCACTGCAAACACAAAGTGTAGAACTTCATATTGATTCTCCACAATGATTTTGTGAAATGAACACACACAGACAAATACATTCTCTCCAAGTGAGCTCACCTGAGTAGCTGCAGACTGACAGGGAAACGAAGATGATGATGACACAACAGGAATGTCAGACTGGACAGCCGCCACAGTGGTAGCAGGTGTAAAAATCAGCTGTGAAGGCAGGAAAAAGAAATCTGAAAGACAAACTGTACTATGGGTGCATGCACACAGATAACAATTGCTTACATGTTTCTCTTTGGTTCAGCCTCTTCAAAGAGCTGCACATTTCTGCTGTAATCTCAGAGCAACTTCTCAATATTTCTCTACCTAACTCAGCTTTTTTATCTTTTCATACAGATTTTTATCTTTCTGACCTAACTCTTCCACCTGACTCTCTTTACCCCCCCAAAACAATTCCATTACATGTTCTTCTTGTATTTGTATTTGAAAGTAATTAAAAGAAAATGAACTACCTCAGCTAACCTGAAACTTGAGAGACAACTACTTGTTATAGCTTTATTACAGCTTGACAAAATGTTAAACCAGCAATTCCAGTTTTAGCAGTCTGAGAAAATGTGGTTGCTATGAAATAATTCTGATTAACATTTTTACCGACCTAGGGAGGAGCATTGTCTGCAGAGCAGGTTTGCCAACTGTTGACTTAAACTGGGCCTTTATTGGCAGACAATACATGGCAGACAGACATTCAGGAGTGGGCTCTACTAAGCACTTCAGTGATGAAAGTTTTATTTGCTGTACTTCTACCTGACCCAAAGCAATGATGGCAACTAAGCACTTTTCAAAACTGTGGACTATGAAAGCAAGACTGGCTTGTACCAGGGACTGGAGTGACTTCTGAAAATGACTAACTTGTCCCAGTCTGTTTTCTATAGTGGAATCAGACACTATGCTGCATGATCACCACTTTAAAATTTCTACTTTGTGTTGCATGCAGATAAGTTGGTCTCCTTTAAAAAGTCCCTCAGAAGTCTAAGGTCTTCAAGAGAGGCCCTTCTCTCTGTCCCACTACATTCTCGGGGTCTTTTGGGGGGAACAAAGAAGAGCGCGTTCTCGGCTGCTCTCAGACTTTGTAACAATCTACATAGAAAGACTAAGATGGCTCTCTCCTTGTTCTCTTTCTGCTGGCAAATAAAAACATTTTTATTCCACAAGGCTTTTAGAAATTGACTGTAATGGGCTTTTAATCATGTGCTGTGCGGTTTAGTTGATTTTTAAATTAATTTTAATGGTTTTAACTTTAGAAATTGTTTAATTGCTTTTAAAATAACTTATATTTTATTGATTTGATATAGTTTTTAATCTCCTCTCCACTGACGCTCCCTTTTAATCTCAGGTCCAATTTCCTTCTCTATTTCAACCGAGATTAAACATAGCATTACCAGTATTGTTGTCTTGCTTAAAGGTAACCAGTATTACCTTTAAACCTTGAGTTCAAAGTTTGGTTAAGGGAAGTATGTGTGCCTTCAAGTCCTTTCCAGCTTATGGTGATCCCATGGTGAACCTAATATTGGTTTTTCTTGGCAAGACTTATTTAGAGGGGGTATGCCTTTGCCTTCCTCTGAGGCTGAGAGACTGTGACTTGCTAAGTGGGACATCACTCAGTGGGATTTGAACCCTAGGCCCAAAACATACTGCAAAACTAATCCAGTTTGAGACTGCTTTAACTGCCCTGGCTCAGTGCTAGAGAATCCTGGGAATTGTAGTTTATTGTGACACCAGAGCCCTCTAAACTAAATGTCTCACAAGACTACAGTCCCAGAATTCCTGGCAGGTAAAGCAGTCTCAAACTGGATTACTTTTGCAGTGTGTTTTGGACTCTTGTCTCCAGAGTCATAGTCCAACACTTAAACCACTACACCAGGCTGACTTCAAGAAGACACTACTAACATTATGTGGATATAATTCATGAGCACTTGTTAGAAAATGTAAACAGCAGCTGGATAGGGGCAAGCAGCACTGTGACTATAGGAAGGGAGGATGTGCTGTACTAACAATGAAATGACCTCCTCTGCCATTGAAACACTATTTGCATTGGAAGACTGAGAAAATCAGGTAGCAAGCAATCTGTTAATACTCCTAAAATGAGATGAAAATACCAAATTATCAGGAACTAGCATGTTTTACCACTATTTTTCATTATTATATATAATCAGCAGCAAGGGTGTTGCTAGGTAATGACTACCTCCCACAAGACCCAAGAAGTATCATGGAAAAAATGAGTGGGTTAGGCCAGAACAGAGAAAGAACAGGTAGACTGTTCATGTTTTCCACAAAGACAAAATTATAAAAGGCATGATTAGGAGTAGAAGTGCATTCTAGAAAGCTTCTGACAAGCATAATCTGTCACAGAGAGGTCAATCAAATGTATGCAGGCTACTGGTGCTGCCTTTCCACTGCTATCTGAGACAGATCTGGTAAGGAGGATGGATCTACTCAACATGTCATAGAATCATAGAGTTGGAAGAGATCACAAAGGCCATCCAGTCCAACCCCCTGCCATGCAGGAACTCACAATCAAAGTATCCCCAACATATGGCCATCCAGCCTCTGCTTAAAGACCTCCAAGAAAGGAGACTCCACTACAGTGTGTTTCACTGTTGAACAGCCCTTACAGCCAAAAAGTTCCTCCTAATGTTGAGGTGGAATCTCTTTTCCTGTAGTTTGCATCCATTGTTCCAGGTCCTGTTCTCTGAAGCAGCAGAAAACAAGCTTGCTCCCTCTTCAATATGACATCCCTTCAAATATTTAAACAGGGCTATCATATCACCTCTTAACCTTCTCTTCTCCAGGCCAAACATTCCCAGCTCCCAAAGTCGTTCCTCGTAGGGCATGGTTTCCAGACCCTTCACCATTTTAGTCGCCCTCCTTTGGACACACTTCAGTTTCTCAATGTCCTTTTTGAATTGTGTTGGCCAGAACTGGACACAATATTCCAGGTTGGGCCTGACCAAACAGAATAGTGTGGCACTATTACTTCCCTTGATCTAGACACTATACTTCTATTGATGCAGCCTAAAATTGCATTGGCCTTTTTAGCTGCCGCATCGCACTGTTGACTTATGTTCAACTTGTGGTCTACTTGGACTCCTAGATCCCTTTCACATGTAGTCTCATTCAGCCAGGTGACCCCCTTCCTATATCTATGTGTTTCATTTTTCCGCCCAGTGCAGTACCTTACATTTCTCCACGTTGCCAGTCTGTTAGACCCCTATCATTGTTTGTAAACATGCACAGCATGTATATATTTATCTACTGGATTAATTCAAAAAATTTGTTACAGCCTTGTAAAATAAGGCTGTCCATGACCTCCCAGAGGACCTTTTTATCTCTTGCGCCCAGATTGTGGAATGGCCTGCTGAACGAATTCCGTCATATTACCACCCTAAACAGTTTTTAAAAAGCTATAAAGATGGATCTCTTCCGGCAGACCTTTCCTGAATAGTTCCTCGGCCATCAGAAGGAAAATCTAATTGCTGAACTCTGACCTCACCACAGTTTATTGCACTGTTTTAAAGTATGTTTTATGTTTTAATTTTACATTGTTTAATTGTATTTTAAGGGGGGGGAATGAGGGTTCGGACTGTATATTTTTAATCTTTATAAGCCGCCCTGATTGCATTTTGTAGAGAGGCGGAATATAAATACATTTTATTATTACTGTATTATTATTATTCATTTTGTTAGCTTTGGCCTAGCTTTCTATCTATTCAGGTGATTTTGAATTTTGATCCTGTCCTCTGGGGTATTAGCTACTCCTCCTAGTTTGATGTCATCTGCAAATTTGATAAGTATACTCCCAATTCTGTCATCCAAATCACTAATACAGATATTGAATAGCAATGGACCCAGGACAGAGCCCTGTGGGACCCCACTGGTCACTTTTTTCCAGAATGAAAAGGAGTCATTGTTGAGCACCCTCTGGGTTCGGACGGTCAACCAATTACAAATCCATGTAACAGTTTCCTTGGCTAGCCCACATTTTACAAGCTTGCTTGCAAGAATTTCATGGGGAATCTTGTCAAAGGCCTTACCAAAATCAAGATATGCTATATCCACAGCATTTCCTTCATCTACCAAGCTGGTGATTTTATTTAAAAAGAGAGATTAGATTTGTCTGGCATGACTTGTTTCTCTGAAACCCATGTTGACTTTTTGTGATTCTAGATGTTCACACAATCTCTGTTTAATTATCTGCTCTAGAATCTCTCCTGGTATTGACGTTAGACCAGTGGTTCCCAACCTGGGGGTCGAATAACCCTTTCATGGGGGTTGCCTAAAACCATTGGAAAACACCTATTTAATTACAGTTAATAAGTAGCAATGAAAATAATTTCATGGGTTTGGGTCACCACAACATGAGGAACTGTATTAAAGGGTCATGGCATTAGGAAGGTTGGGAACCACTGCATTAGACTAACTGGACAATAATTGTTGGGATCCTCTTTTTTCCCCTTTTTGAAGATGGGGACGTTTGCCCTCCTCCAGTCTGCTGGGACTTCTCCTGTTCTCAAGGAGTTCTGAAAGATTATTGCCAAATGGCTCCGATATTACATTTGTCAGTTCTTTTAATACTCTTGAATGTAGTTCATCAAGTCCTGGAGACTTATATTCATTTAGATTAACCAGGTATTCCTGTACTATCTATTTATTCTATGTTGAATTTCCCCTATTCATGTCATACATGAAATCAAAAATTCAGGGCTTTGTCCCCCAAAATCAAGAAAAAGTACTGAAAATATTTCTCATTATCATATCCATTTGATCAGAAAAGCTGCATATCCTTATAAATAACATTAAATTATCTGTAAACCATTCAAGGAGCTTAATAACAGAGTTTAAATATACTGTATATTTAATGTTAATTTTTGTATTTTTAAATAAAAATAGTTCTTCTTTCCTTCCTAACTTTAACCCGACTCATCCCAAGAAATTAGCTGGAAGGAATGCAGAATTCTATTCAGGAGGATTGAAAACAGATTCCTCCATTCTCACAAAATTCTGTTGCCTTAATGATGATCTTTGCTACTTTTTGCCCTGCAAACAAATGACTCTAGAATTGTGCCCACATGAGTAATGGGGAAGCTCCAGCCAGCAGGCCAAATCTAAGTAGCTAGATCTTCTCATCAAGCCTACTGAAACCCTACAATAGCCCCTGTTCACCTCATATTTTGGAAATGGAAGGAGGGGAGCAAAGTTCATTCCTTTAGTAGCCTCTCCCTCAAGACAACTAGAGAAATGTGAAGTGGCATTTTAAAAATTTTTTCCCTTTCTTTCTCAATAGGAAACATGAGAGAACCTTGTGTCATCAAGAGACAGAGCACCATAAGGCAGCTGCTCCCAATGGGGTATGGCCCTCTGATACTGCTGTTTCCCAAGCAGTTTAATATTTTGTGAAGTCGAAGGCTTTCACAGCTGGCATCCATAGTTTTTTGTGAGTTTTTTGGGCTATATGGCCATATTCTGGAAGTTTGTTCCTGATGTTTCACCAGAATCTGTGGCTGGCATCTTCAGAGAATGCTGGCATGGAAGTGAGTGAGGTATATTATATAATAATAATAATAATAATAATAATAATGTTTTTATTTTTATCCCGCTCCTTCCTACGATCAGGGCGGCTTACAGCATGAGTTAAAAACAACAGTATCGTAAAACAATATAAACTACAGACACATAAAGCAAACTATACAATCAATAAAAAATAACTGGCTAAAAGCCCCGTAGCCCAACCTCTTGGCCATGGAAGAGGAGGGAGGCCCACAGGATTTTAGTCGGGGAATGCTGTCTGACCCTTGGCTGAATATTTTGTGTGAGTTTGTGTGTCTGTAGTGGGGGATCACATGGAAGCAGAAGCAAAGAGAGAACTGATCCATGTGGAACTGCTTTCTCAAAGTATTCTAAGCGCTCTCAGGGAGTGGCTCTATATGCAACAGCTCTATGTCAGTATTTAGGTTTCCTGTTGGGAATGCAAGAATGACATAGTGAGCTGCTGATACAGGATAAGAGCCCTTTCTTCCCACAATGCCAACTCATGTGATCTTCTCACCATTTTGAACAGGACTCCCCTTGCCAGTGCACAGTACAACAAAGACAGAATACTGAGTTGGCTCTGCACAACACTGGAATCTGCTTCTTCAAAGGATAAAGCAGAAATGTGTTGTTGCCTTTGGGTTGAAAAACAGTTCAACAAATCCCTCCTACATAAATTGGATCAGAAGGATTTTCTTCTTGAACACTTTAAGTTAGTACATATGAGTATCAACAGATCTTCAAGAACAGGGAAAAAAATCAAACACTTTCAAAAGTTAAAGCCTTTTTACAGTAAGCTATTTGAACTATACACATCACCTTCTATTATTTCCATGGAATACAAGTCAAACCTCAGATCTATTTTAAGTCTCTTACCCATGGCCAACTAGATTTGAAGAAATAATATCATAGAAAGGGCTTTGGTGTTTTAGTATGCTATGTAAAAAGGAGTTTATTCCATTTAGTGTGTTTAAAAAATTCTATAGAGTAAAGGCTCCAACAATAACAATACCACAATATTATATAACATGTAGGATGACAAGACTCAAGAGCATGCATATATTGTGTAGTTTCCTTAACTGGAAATGGACTATTTTTGAAATTTACATATGGTTTCTCTCCTTGTTAGTGAGAACTTTCAAAACTCTAGTTGCAGGGTTGCATTCAATTATAACTTTGACAGAGCAGAAAGAATTCCTCCTTATGCAAGCCAAGACATTCAATTCCACTAAGCATTCTCAACCCACTTCAGTCCCCTGCCCACAAGCTGCCCCTGAATGTTTTGGGAGGAACCATCCAGAACAGAATGTGAATACTGTACTGCAAAAGCCTGCAGAAAGGCACATGGGAAGACTTTCCATGAAGGTCCATTCTAGCCTAGAAGAAGTTGCCATCCTGGACAGGGTTAATTCCATTTGCCACCCAGGTGAGGAAAGGGATATGTTAATTTGAGCGACTCTATATCCTGATCCCTAGCTCCTCATCTTCAGTTCTTTGCAAAACCAAGAAAAAATGGGAAAGAGAAGAAGTTCCTCAAAAGAAAAGGAAGTACAATTTTGCCACTGTAGGGTGGAGCTGTATGGTTCCTTCTCCTTGTCTAGAATGGACCTTCACAGTAAATCCTCCAATGTGACATTCATAGCTGGAAGAGAAAGAGCCACCCAGAAAAGGAAACTACACTAATCTAACCAATCCCTGGGAGGGACAGTGGCAAGAGAAGATAAGAGCACCCTGCAGCTGAAGATTGCACAAGCTGAGGCAAATTTATCCAATCTGTAATGTCACGTAAAGGTGGAAGGAGTGACTCTGATGGCAGCACTACAAATTTCCTCTATAGGGGCATTTGTTGAGAAGGCTACAGAAGTAGCTATTGACCTGTGAGCAGTGATTTCATTGTTTTGTTGTCTGTCTGGTGTTAGCAAAATTGGAGATTCTGGAGGGTGTGTGGAGTGAGCTCAAACGGAACTCTCAGGTGGGTCTGCCATTATTGGTAAGTGAGGAGACCAGATAGGCAGCCTGGGCCCCATGACATCATCCTCACAGGAGCCTGGAAAACAACACTTTGGAAATTCCCCACAGGAATGATTGAGAGTTGCCATTAGCTCCAAGCTTGAGACAGTACCTATGGTCTCACCTTTGATGGGCCAGTGATCAAAGCAACGACCCACCCATCCTCCTGGTTATCTTCCCCCGATTGTGTCAGACCTCAACTGAAATGGTAATGCCATCTCACATCTTGGTGTAACAAAGTCAAGGCCATCAAACACCTATGTCTAGGCTCCGGACAAGCCATTAAGCATATCGCCAGAGGCAAGATTTTGCCTATAACAACCGCTGGATTTGCCCCATCAGTGTGCTACTTTCAGATTGCAGCTTGGCTTCATGCCACACTGAACTCTGATTTTAGCTCTGGCTCGGCCTGCCCCTCCCTCCCCCCCATTTCTTTGGCTGTGCCTCAGTTCCCCCACTCTACCCTCTTCCTCTGCATTGGATTTTCAAGGAAGACTACTGGAGTAAGCATCACCCTAGTGATACCTCGAATCTTTTCCCATCTTTCCCTTCTTTATTTCCATTGCGTCTTGAGCGTGTGTGTTTGTGTGTCTATTGCTGTATGTGCGTGTTTTTTCCTTTTAAAAAAAATCAGACCTTAATTGAAGAAGCCTGTCTCTGCGCTACTTCTTAAGGGATTAATTGATCCTTCCGTAGTCAAATTTGGGAATAGGTCTCGAGAAGTTCATAGGATGTACCTCTCAGCAATTTCAGCTAATTAAAAATTCCCCTAAGTAAAAACGTCCTAACACTGGATAAGGACATGAATTTGCTTGAGAAATTTTTGAAAGTGGAAGAGTACTAGTTTGATGGCCTTTGGTTCTAGCCAACTGATGCTGTGGAGGAGTTTTGATCTGTTCCTGATCCCCTGAGCAGAGCAGTCCTTGAAATGGGCCCCTCAATTCAGGACGGTGGTGTTTGCGGGGAGCACTTTCTGGGAGGGTCCTGAAATGGAACTCCCTTTGAGAGGTTTCTTTGTTATGTGAAACTGAAAGTGGCATAGGAGCCACTGAAGGGGTGCAGGTGGAATCTTATCCACGTGGAGAGATGGATGCTGGAGACCATGAGGACTAAAAGTTGGGAAGAAGACATCAGGTCTGCTACTTCTGTCTTCACAAAAAGGAAGGCTGCCTCCCTGATCTTTTCTATCTGACCTGGGACTGAGTGATGCAACCTTTCTTGATGTCCACGAGTGCCCCTAAATGTATTAGCTTCTGAGTTGGAACAAAGTGGCTTTTTTGGATGTTGAACACAAACCCGTGAGTGTAGAGGAAAGATAGGGTGGTATTGAAAGTCTGACAAACACCTATCAGAGTGTGGCATTTCAAAATGATATCATCCAAATATAGGAATATATGGATGTTCTGTAGCCCTAGGTGGGCCACAGAGGTGATCATCACCTCAATAAAAGCCTGAGGAGTTGAGGCTAACCAAAGGAGGGCTCTGAACTGATAATGGGAACTGAGATAAGAGAAACAAGGGTACCTGCTCTTCCAAAATATCTACTAATAGAAGGCAATCCCTAGCAAGATATGCTCTTGAATTGTCTGAAGGCTTTCCATCTGCAAACACCTGTATCTGATAAACAAGAAATATGAGGTCCAGAATTGGGTGTACTGCATCTCCTTTTTTGGACAATGTGAAGAAGATCAAATAGATCAAGCAGGTTCTACTTCTTGCTTGGTGGAACCTACTTGATGGCTCCTACTTTTAGAAGGTGGAGCAATGGCCTAGCGTGTTAGGAGGTTCTTTAAGCTGTTTCTGGACACTGGAGACCTGAGGAACCGGTGTCTGGATAGCTGTATGAATTCTATTTTGATCTGTTCATTAACTGTCTAAATCTGATGTTGAGGTGGCCTATGTCTCTGAAAAAATGGGAATATCTAATGGAGAGGATAGTCTCATGGTTTGCTTGCTTTCTTGTTGGGGCAATTCTGCCTGAGATTCCTTGGGGACAAAGGTAAAACAGATATAAACCAGGTGGGTTTGAATTACCTAAAATCCTGATAATGAGAACAGGACCAGGTGGAACATAAAGGCTGGGACTGTTTACCCTGGAATTTACATTCCTTCTTGGGTACAGAAGGCAGGGCCTTCTTCTTGTCCTTAGTTTCAGTGGGGATGTGGTTGAGTGCCTCCTCACTGAACAGGAGGGAGCCAGTGAAAGAGACCATGGCTAAGTTGGATTCGGAGTACGCATTCCAGATCCTTAGTCAGAGTATCTAGCTATAATAATAACTGTGGAAAAGGTAAGAGTATCTCTGGTGGTATCAGCCACAAAGGCTAAGGATTTATAAATCCTAAGCAATATCTTGTGAAGGGATTTCACATTCAGTTCCTGAGATTCAAAATATCTTGTACCAAGAGCATAGTTGCTTTGGCTATAAGAGATACAGTAGAAGAGGCACAAATTAATCAGATGGAAGCTTAGTTGGAATGTTTAAGGGAGGTGTCAGCAGTTTTTTCATTGGGGTCTGTAAGAGTTGAGTTCTCTTCCCTAGTGGTGAGACCCTGGATTAAAAGAGCAGAAATGGGGCCATCAATAAGAGCGGGCTTTAGTAAGTTCATAGTCTCTGGTGGAAGTTTTTTAAGCTACGCTGGTCCCTTTTTTGCCCTGTATAGAAAAGAGCCATTCTAATTTTAGTAAGTCATTGAAATCAGAGGGAAAGGGAGCAACATGTAAGGAGGCTGTTGCCTTTGGGAACATAGCTTTCCTACAGCTGGACGCTCAGTGGCTACAGCAGCTGGACAGTCAGATTAAGACTCTTGGATGCCAAATGTTACTACAGCCTTACACAAGAGAGAGATAGTCATTTTGGTTAAAATGTCTATTTGTGAAAATAGCCTCCTTCTCTCCAGAATCTGACTAGCCACCTAGGTCTGAGTCAGATAAATATTTGAGAGAGGTGAAATGGAGAGAAGCCATCTTAATATATTTTAGAGGAGGCCTCTTCCTTGAGTGGGAAGCAGAATCCTCAGCAGAGGAATGGCCTGGCAGGTCTAGCATTTAATGGCTTTTGTTCTTCCCCTGTTTCCTGGGGAGAAGAGTGGGCACTATGGTGGTGGAGGTAGAAGGGCCCAGTGAAGGAAACCTAGTCCTTTTAGATGAGGAACTGAATTGGGGGACATCTGCTTCAGACTCTTCAGTTCTTCACCAACCATGGAGGAAAGTTGTTTGAGCCATGCACTCTGATTTATAAAAGGCAGAGCAATTGAAAAGGACATAGGTAATGTCTGTTCTGTTAATTTCAAATGGCTACCCTGTAGACCTGATTCAAAATGGCTGCCATCAAGTGGGTGAGCACATGGTTTCTTTTTGGAAAACTGTCACTTGGGAATAACCCCCATTTGTAAAGGCTGCTTAGGTCTCATTGCCCCTTGGGAAGTTCTGGAGGAGAGTTCTGTAGCAGAACTTCCTTCTGTAAATGACGAGGGATTGTATCTTGAGAAATTATAGTTATGCCCTCTTCTAAAACAACAGCCTCTGTCATTTGCTCATCAGCACTGGAGAGGTCTTTGGGACCTGACCCTTGTGTTAAGGAGAGATCAGACGCCTCAATCCTGTCTAGGTCAGAAGCAGAGCTGTCTTCCTCATGAGGGGAATTTTCTTCCATATTAGCCTCCCTTGCTGCAGGAAAGGCTATGGCAGAGGTAGTCACTTGAGGGGGAGTTGGCATCAACCATATGTCCTTGTAGCTTCCACAGGAGTTGGCTAGAAGTGCTTATCTAACCTCTCTTTCTAAACCACATTGTCTAGCATGGAAGGGTTTGGTGGCTGAAGGACCATTTGATTTCACTTTAGCCTTCCCCATTACACCTACCCAGGGGGAAAAAAGCCACAATAAACAAACTGAGAAGAAATGAGAGAAAAAAAGCAGGGAGGAAGCACCTAGAGACACAAAGAAACAGAAGTGGGGGAAGGAGGGAAGAATGCAGAACCCAGAAAAAAAATAGTTAGAGAAAGATGGAGAGGTTTGCTTACAACCTTCCTTGATCAAGGCAAGGAAAAGAAGTGAAGAGTAAGAGATAAGAATAAGGATACTGAATCACTCAAATTAACATATGATCCCTTGCCTTGCCTGGGCGGTGTCCGGAATTAACACTTTCCTGGATGGCTCCTTCTCCACTGATTGAGAACTAAGGGATCAGCAAAAATAGGGTGTCTCAATTTGTGCAAGCAATTTCCACTATGCCAAATTCACAACTGGACATAACACGTGTATTTTATTCCCAACTTCTCATGCACCTATTTCTCTGTCTCTAAACCCCAATATAATCTTTTGTCCTATGCTGTGGAAGTGTAAATGTAGTAAGGAAATATCCAATATTTCTGCTCTTTTATAACAGTGGATATAGATTTTTCAAATTAAAGCAAGGAGCTACTGTATATATTAATGTATAAGTCTAGAAATTTAGGTTAAAAAATTGACTTATCAATGGGTCAATATAAGTATTGCTACTTTAAATCACACACACACACCATCCCCGGGGGGAAATCAAGACCCCCTTCTACTCTCTCATCCATCCAGCCTTTAATATGAGCACAAATAGTTATAACTGCTGGATTTTTGTAAGTTCATTGGCATTGTTTGTTTTGTCCTTTACATCCTTCATTACATGCCCCTAAGTTTTACCCCCAACTTACCCAAGGGGCATGTCAAAATCCATAATTTTGGACCCAAAACCTGCCCTTGACTTATACATGAGGTCGACTTATAATTGAATATATATGGTAATTAAACCTATGCAATGCCTTACAGAATTCAAAACAGCAAAAAAGCCCCTAGAACTCTTCTTTTAAAACAAATTTGTTGTCATTTTTATGTGCTTTCAAGTTCCAACTTATGACAACCTCTTCAAATGGGTTTCTTGGTAAAATTTATTCAGAGAAAGTTTGCCACTGCCTTCCCCTTAAGCTGAGTGAGTGTGACTTGTCCAAGGACACTCAATGGGTTTCTATGGCTGGGTGGAAATTCAAACCCTGTTCTCCCAGAGTCCTATTCCAATATTCTGACCACTACACCACTCAGGACACTTGGGGGGGGGGGGGAATGGTCTTAGGCACATTACAGTATTTTAAAAATAACTGGGAAAAAACACTGTTACAAAAGACATCACAAATGTCAATCTTTCATGTACAAAAAACATCATGAAGTATAATGACTGACTGCTATGGGTTCGTGTGTGTAAACATGCCCCACAAAACATTCTTTCTTAAAAACTCAGAAGAACCAAGGAAGGGAATCATTAATCAAAGGGAGGAAAAGAGAAAAGCAAAGAATAAATTTCACCAAAGTTTTTGAAAAATCTAACATGTCTAGTAAGGCTTACCATTTGAGCTCGAAGATACATTTGAGCCTGGCTGGCAGTCAGAGTAGGGGACGTACTCCCTAGTAGCATGGTCTGTTGGGTAAGGCTACTGCTACTGGTGTTGGATGCCTGTGAACGGCTTATTAGCTGAGCAGGTGTAGGAGAAGCAGAGAGATTTATCTAAGGAAGCAAAATAATTGTCTGCATTATGCACTTTCATTGACCACAATATTGAAAAGACAAGTTACAATCTTATATAGTTTCAAATTCCACTGAAAACTTGTATATGATTGCCTCATAATCTCAGCTTTAAAAGTTAGACTTCTGCCAGTATCTTTGGTCACTTACTTGTTCACTGGAAAGATCACTGTCTACCATCTTACATTTTCTTTAACCGTGGCTAATGTATGTTAAGATATATTTTCAAATCTAAACATATATATAAATAGCTATTAATTTTAATATATGATACCCATTGATAATATTTTAATTCTAGAGTTTAAAGAATTTGATTGTAATAAAATGTTAAAAATTAAAATTTCTGCTCCTGCAACTCTTTGTACAAGAATATGATAAAACATAAATATTTGGGTATTTAATTTCAAAGAACAAATGCAAGTAAATTATAAAGGGAGGATCAAGAGAAAGCATTTTTAAAAGACACTTACAGAAGTTTCTGACACGCTTGACTGCTGAGTGACACTGCCATTGGGGGATGCACATTGCCTTCCTCCTGATAAGTTTGTCTAAATAGCAAGCACATCTGTCACATGTGTCATTTACACTGCAATAAACAGAGTCTTAATAATGCTGAACATGATAAACTGAACATCAGCCTCAGTGACATTCACTAGACAACCCAATGGCCACAGGAGATCCAGGATGGTTTGACCATGGCCTTGGGACCTTGCAAACCTGTGGCCAGTCCCCCTATTCCTATTTATGACATGTTTGAACAGTTAACCTGAGCAACAGGTTATCCTGAGATAACAGATTTCGGAACAGATTTTGCGTCAAACATAGACCATAGCATTTCCTCTATAAAAGCTGTATAGTCCTACCATCTGTTTCACAGTCTTGGCCTAGATATGCAAGACAGACCAATTAGAAGCCACTGATCAAGTTGCTGACTTTCCATTCTCTTCCAGCTTCTGACTGTTCCCTTGGATGTAAAAAACAATACAGATACTTTTCTCCATTACTCACAAGTATTCTGATATTTTCCCCTCCCATCTATCCCCAGCCCTTTTTTAGAGAAAGAATCCCACTCTGTCATTTTAGAATTATAAAAGTTAACCAACTGCATTATCCATATACTAATGCAAAGCTACGGTTAGAGTCAGTTACTTACTCCTGAATAGTGAAGCTTCCATATAATGTTTCATCTGAAGATTGTGTTTTATCCGTCATCTTTGTTATGTTTTGTTTGATATTACTGTTTTATTTATGTTATTTGAATAACATAAGGCAAGTTGCCTTGGGTAATATATATGAATAAAATAAACTGGCCTTTAGTTGTGTTTTTATATGCCACTTTCATTGTTTTGTTACTTTTTAAACTTTGTAACTCTTTACCATATACATTGGTACAGAAAAGCATTAAACAAATAAGCAAATACTGATGTTAGAGAATGCCCACAGTTAAGAATATGACATAAGACTGAAACTGATGATATGAATTATAAAACTGATTAGAAGCTGATCAGGGTGTCATAGTTCATGATTCTGAGATATCTATTTGATTAGAGTGAAAGCTAAATTGCCTCGGGTTCCTGTTCCCTAATGAGAAACTATTTAGCTTTATAGCAACAAAAATAAATTGTTGGCCTGACAGGTCTTTAAATATATATATAATTCCTTCAACACTACAGCGAAATACAATCTGACAATTTGATTATCTATAAGAGAGCAGTGTCCCTTTGCTTAGTTGAGTTTATCTTCACGCTGCTAAGTAGACATCCCTTATGAAACTAATGTTCAGTCTTTGGGGTTATGAAAAGAGAACTGGAATCCACTATATTAAGGCAAAAGCCCTACTATTATTATCATTGTTGTTGTTGTGTTCTATGGCATTTAAGATTAATTTCAATATTTCCTAATCTATCCCAGTCTCACCTGTGGTACGCTGGCCAAACTCTGGAACTGAGCGCTGCTCAAATGCTGCTGTTGCAAAGCCGCTGTTTGTAACATTAAATGCTGCTGTTGAGCTGCATACATCTGCTGAAGATACTGAGCTGCAGAGCTAGGGGGACGATGCAAAGCCTGCTGAATAACCTGTGGGTTTTTAAGTACATTGTTACACGGGCAAAAAAAGGTTATTTTAATGTTACTGCATTAACCAGACAATTATTCATGTACCACTATAGCCTGCATTCTCAAAGAACCACATCATAGCCCCACTGTCTTTATGTCTACTTCCATGACTTTTGAATACAAGCCTTCATGTTCAAGATAACAGTTTACAAGGAAGGTGCAGATGGGGATATGAATAAATGGCCCAAGTATGTAGTCACCATATATAGTCTCAAGTATAGACAATGCTATCAGATGGTGTGCACACTGTTTCAGGCCCACAAAATTAATCTAGTCCTTAGGATTCAATACACATAGCACCTTCATCAAAGTGATATCACATTCTTTTACAACATGCAGTTAATAATGTACAACCCTACTCTCTACCAAGGAAATGCTATAATCATTAGATACATTGGTGTTAAACAGAAGTTACCAATTTTTACTAAGTTATTCTTCAAATAATTAGTTTCTATGAGGTCCTAAATGTCTGGAAATGGACAAGGAAAAAAGAAATGGAAGAAGGATCAGAAAAGAGTAATTGGTTACATCCTATTGGTATACACGCATCCCTCCATGTTTGCGGCTTTGACTTTTGCAGATTTGATTATTCATGGATTTTATTAATATGTTCTCTCTGGGAATACCTAGGTCCTCCAGCGCAACTCCATGATCAACTTTAACCAAAAGTCATACTGAAGGACCTAGAAATTCCACTAGACATTTGTAGCTCCTCCAGTGCAATTCTATGATTAATGTCTGACAGATGTTGGCCACAGGGTTGCACTGGAGCACCTAGAGCAGTGATGGCAAACATTTTAGAGACTGAGTCCCCAAACTGAAACCCAAAACCCACTTATTTATTGCAAAGTGCCATGTCCATCTGACTTTCCAGTAACAAACTCTGGCGAACTCTATGCTGAGGTGATGTCGTGTGTGCCCACAGAGAGGGCTCCGAGTGTCACTTCTGGCACTCGTGCCATAGGTTCGTCACCACTGACCTAGAGATTCCTAGAGAGGTGTTCTCTCAAGTAAAAACACAGTGTTTTCATTATCTGCCGTTTTCCATGTTCACAGGGGTCCTGTGCCCCTAACCACAGCGAATGTGGAGGGACGAGTGTATTTGGGATAGAAAAAAAAATTAGAAGGAAGTAGAGCAGAGTTATGGTGTTTTGAAATGCAGATGAAATAAACATAAATGAATTAAAACCTTTATTTATATCCCACTTCCCTGTCCAAGGACAATCAAAGCGGTGTACAGTTAAAATTCCACACAATACATACTGTATATATTCATGTGTAAGTCTAGAAATTTTAGTCAAAAAATTGACCCCAAAAACTTGTGTTGACTTACCCATGGGTCAATATAAGTACTATACAGTATTTTGATACTTATTTTAAAAAGGAACCATATCCTGGTGAAAGGAAAGACCATAATCTGCCCTGGAAGCACTGACCTCCCTCTGTTTATGTCATCCATACAGCCTTTAGTATGAGCTGCTGGAATTTTGTATGTTCTTTGATCTTGTTTTCCTTTGCATAATCCTTTACAATCTTTAGTATATGCCCCTAAATTGTACCCTCGACTTATTCATGGGTCATATCAAAATCTCTAATTTTGACCTCCAAACCTGTCCTCAACTTATATATGAGGTCGACTTATAGTCGAGTACAGTGGTACCTCGGGATACGAAATACCCAGGTTACGAATTTTTCGGGATACGAAAAAATCCCATAGGGATTTATTGTTTCGGGTTACGAAGGTTTTTTCGGGTTACGAAAAAACCCCGGCGCTGTTTTAAATGGAGCCGCGGCAGAGCCGCGGCTTTTTTCCCCATTAGCGCCTATGGCAATTCGGGTTACGAAGGTTTTTCGGGTTACGAAATTAGCCGCGGAACGAATTAATTTCGTAACCCGAGGCACCACTGTATATACAGTACATAGTAACCCAATCATTCCCTCCCCCCTTAAAATATCAATTAAACACAATGACAGTTAAAAACTATACATTAAGGTAATCAAAGAGGGTTGAATGGGTTTTTCAGAAAATTCATAAGACGGTGGGTTCAATTTAGTGGCTGGGTATACTATTCAGGAAAGGCCTGCTGTAAGAGATCCATCTTGACAGCCTTTTAAAAGGCATCCAAGATGGTAAACTGACAGATCTCCTCTGGCAGGTCATTCCATAATCTGGGAGCGGTTGAAGGAAAGGTCCACTGAGTAGTTGCAGTCAACCTGGTTCTTATATGCTGCAATAGGTTCCCCCCTGGGGATCTGAGTGTGCAAGGTGGATTATATGGAAGGAGGTGATCCCGTAAATAGGTTGGACCCAAGCCATGTAGGGCTTTAAAGGTAGTAACAAACACCTTGTACTGCTCCCAGAAATTAACAGGCAGCCAGTGAAGTGATGACAGTCCCAATAGCCATACCCTCAAGGACATGCCACTATGTTGATTCATATCTATCTGTATGTATCTGTGTGCAAGACATCATATATAAATTTATCTATGCAAAGGAGAAAGAGACATACAAATCTGCAAAATCAGCAACATATCATAATACTCTAGGTTTTAAAGTTGCCCCCAGGTGCTCTTCATTACAGAAGGGATAATAAAAAATCCATTGCTCCTGGAAAATTTATTTCCAAACAACAATATGGTTTACAGGTAAAGTTGGAAGGAACAGAGACATATGGGAAGAATGACAGATATTATTATCCCTGCCAGCATTTGGGCTCTGCAGACGCTTGCTTCACTACTTTGGAAAAGTAGAGAAAATTGAGATAATAAGGTAGGAATAGGGGAAAGAAAGATTTTTCACAAATAGAACACAACAGGAGAAACAGGAAATGAAGCATAAAACAATGAGAGAGATACTGGAGACAGTGGCTTCCTTGCTTTTCTCAGGTTAGATTTCAAGATGCCACTGGGATTCAGACATTTTGCAAAGAAGAAGTAGTTACAGCAACAAACTTTCCCTGCAAATTAAGTTTCTTTCTTTCTGAAATACTAAATGAATAGTATCTAAATGTCTATAATCCCTGCCAATTCAAAGCAGTTTTATAGTTCCCTTTACCTTCATTATTTCTTTTCAGCACAGATATGTACCAGCTATATATCAATTATAATACCTGTACAGCATGTCGATCTGACCCACTATAAACAGATATCTGAGGAGGCTGTGTACGGGAAGGGGAAGATGTGGTGGCTATCGTTGTTGTGCCTGTGGAAGATGTTGTTGTGCTTGGTTCATGCTCCATAACTGTGGAATGATTTGTCCACCTGATGAGAAACAA
The DNA here is from genome assembly GCF_019175285.1 of Sceloporus undulatus. NCBI lineage: Eukaryota > Metazoa > Chordata > Lepidosauria > Squamata > Phrynosomatidae > Sceloporus > Sceloporus undulatus. The sequence continues at coordinate 254,530,201 of NC_056524.1, forward strand.
AATGGATAATAAAGACTTAAATGCATGCACAATTTTAGGCTTAATCTCAAGGCCAAGTTCTTTAAAAAGGCTCTTTGGGGCCAAAATGAGCCAAGTGTATATTTAGAAAGCAAACCAAACCCCCAGAGACTTCTGAGACATAATTCTGCAGATCTGAGGAAGCAGATCAAGTCTATAAAAGTTTACAATACAACAGTCAGTCACAAAGGTGCTACAACATCTTCTCATTGCATACTGCTAATTTGGGGGTTAATTTCCAACACAGAGTGGGGACTGTAATTTGCATATTTCCGATTAAGAGTCTGAAGAGGCAGGCATATTAGCTTGTGATATCCTGACGAGCAAGGGTGCTGGACTTTGAAATGCACATTCAAATCCTAGATCAACCAAGATGGCAAGTCAGTCTCTTACTTGCAGGTATGGATCTGGAGGTCTATAGAACAAGTCTGTCTAGCTCCACCAAGCCTGCCTGGAGGAAGACGAGCCCTCCCTTCATCCACCATCTCGAGGGGGAGAGAGGCAGGCTAGCTCCACCAGGCCTGCCTGGAAGAATAAGAGCCCTCCCTTCATCCACCATCTCGAGGGGGAGAGAGGCAGGCTAGCTCCACCAGGCCTGCCTGGAAGAATAAGAGCCTTCCCTCCAGTCCATCTGCCTTGGTCCAAGCCTCAGAGGGAGAGAAGAATGCTGGACCCTCACCATTCCCTTCTCCTTTTGTGTCGTGTCTTTTTAGATTGTAAGCCCGCGGGCAGGGAACCGTCTATTATCCCCTCTGTTGTAAACCGCTCAGATTCCCAGTGATTGGGCGGCATATAAATAAAACTTATTATTATTATTATTATTATTATTATTATTATTATTAACAAATCTGTTGAAAATATTAATCCTTAGAATGACAAGAGCACTTATTTTAGAACTTTCAGGAGCTAGGATTCACATAGGTTCAGTGGTCTTACTAGCCAAGCCCCATAGCTGTCCAATTGCTTCAACCAATCCACATATACATACAGAGCACTGTCATGAGAAGTCTGCAGGTGGGAGAATATACCCGTATTTTCCGGCGTATAAGACGACTGGGCGTATAAGACGACCCCCAACTTTTCCAGTTCCAGTCCAGCTTGGAGGTTTCAGCACCTGCCCTATAAGACAACACCCGGCGTATAAGACGACCCCTAACTTTTTAGAAGATTTTCCTGGGTTAAAAAGTAGTCTTATACGCCAGAAAATACAGTACTTTGCTTTGAAAGAGAAGCAGGGTGAGTACAAATTTTCAGTTGTTGCTTAGGGTAGAATCTCACAGCTCCAACAGAAAGAAGTGACTGAAAGCACCTCCCTCTCCTACAATGAAAGAAAAGGTGTACTAGTAGAAGTGTGCACTTTTAAAGTACTGCTGTCCATGTTCTGTATAAATTCAGAAGTTAACCATCCTTATGTTTGGCACTTAAACACACACACACCTTGTCCTTCCTGAGGGGAAGCAGAGGGAGGTTTCTCTGCTCTAACTGTTGGGCAACCTCTCTCAAACTGGATAACACTGCTTAAAGCCAAACAAAATGCCTCATTTGTTACCCCATACATCCCAGCCCACATGGCCTTCTTCTAAGGAAAGACTGGAAGGAAAGGAGTTGTTTGCCATACTAAGGAGAGGTGGTGCCATTCTTATAATGTTCAACTTATTTGTAGATAGCTACTTCAATAAGTTTATATCATAGTCATAATGTTCATGAAATACGGGGAAATCATTGTGTTGTGTTACTGATAAGTGAGATTACTGTTGTTTTGTGTTACTGGTAAGTGATATTACTGATAACTATCTTGGTGAACAGACCAAATTAGGAGACATCAGAGACAGAAAGATGGTTCTTTGGCACTAGTATCTCCTTTCCAGGTTTCATTCTACAGAGAAAACAAACAAATACATACCGACATTCTCATATGAGAACACCAATCATTACAGGTAATGTGCTTTTAATTCCTTTATGATGTTTGGTAAACACACATACAGCAGCATCAGTCATGATTTCCTCCTTTCAAAGTTAGCTATATTGACATTTATAGATAAGCTTTCTTTCCCAAACAGATAATTTTCTAAAGAAATCTTACTTTACACAGAAACCTACGGTAGTTATTCCTTTAAAATATTTTCATTCCATAGTACAGTGATGTGAGACAAAAAGAATTCCAGTATGATTTTTTTCTGGAAAATTTCCAATGCTTAGTTTTTCGACCCTTAATTTCCCATTTCTAAAAAAAACCCTTAAAATTCAATAGTAATACAGACAGCCCTTCTTATACATGGATTTTTTATACACAGATTCAAGCATACACGGTTTGAAAATGTTCAAAAAAAGTATAAATTTCAATTATCAAACCTTGATTTTCCATTTTTTATAAGGGACACCATTTTGCTATGTCATTATATTTAATGGGACTTGAGCATACACGGATTTTGTTATACACGGGAGATCTTGGAACCAAACCCCAGCGTATAACAAGGGTCCACTGTAATATATAGATGCCACACATTATTAGGCAAGCTTAGTAATATCAATCTGACATAGAAGAAGTAGCAGAAGTAATTCTATAGACATTAGCGTGCTATTTGCAGTGCTTTCCCCCCTTAAAAATAAACAAAGGCTGTCAGGAAGTACATGCTATTACAAAAAATTAAAGTTAAGTATTCCAACAAATATAATCTCAACAAATGCTGATCATATAATATGTAAAGCATGATTAGTCTCAGGGGGAGGAAGCATGAATTTGGAGAAAGGAACATCAACCATTGTGATGGTGAACCTTTTAGGGGCCGAGTGCCCAAACTGCAACCCAAAAACCCACTTATTTATTGCAAAGTGCCATGTCCCTCTGGCTTTCTAGTAACAAACTCTGGCAAACTCTGTGCTGGGGTGATGGCACATGTGCCCACATAGAGGACTCTGAGTGCCACCTCTGGCACGTATGCCATAGGTTCGCCATATGAAGATGACACGATACTGCTAGTAGAAAATGGCAAATAATTACTGAAGAACGTCAATAAAGAAAGTGAAAAAGCAGGTTTACAACTGAACATTAATAAAACTAAAATAGGAGTCCCAAATGTAGAATTATATTACGAACCATGGGCCTGAACAGACAGGCCAAAATAAAGCTGCTTCAGGCTTCTGTGGAGGTATGCTGTTTAAATGACATATGCATTTTAAGAGGGCAGTATAGAATCATAGAATCATACAGCTGGAAGAGCTTGCATCCATTGCTCCGGGTCCTAGTCTCTGGAGCAGCAGAAAACAAGCTTGCTCCCTCCTCAATATGACATCCCTTCAAGTATTTAAACAAGGCTATCATATCAGCTCTTAACCTTCTCTTCTACAGGCCAAACATCCCCAGCTCCCTGAGTCGTTCCTCATAGGGCAAGGTTTCCAGACCCTTCACCATTTTAGTCGCCCTCCTTTGGACACGCTCCAGTTTCTCAATGTCCTTCTTGAATTGTGGTGCCCAGAACTGAACACAATATTCCAGGTGGGGCCTGACCAGAGCAGAAGAGAGTGGCACTATTACTTCCCTTGATCTAGTCACTATACAGTGCGCCCGCGTTATATGCGGGCCCACTATACGCGGCTTTGAGCTTACGTGCTCAAGCCACGTGGGAACACACAGGGCGCAAGGGGTGGTGCATCCCATTCAGATGAATGGGGCATGTGGCCATGGCACACACGCGCGTGCTGCCGCACCACCACACACACGAAGCAGTCAGAATTCACCTTACGGGGGGGGGGGGGCGGAACGGATCCCCCGCATAAGGCAAGGGTCCACTGTACTTCTATTGATGCAGCCTAAAATCGCATTGGCCTTGGTAGCTGTCACATCGCACTGTTAACTCATGTTCAACTTGTGGTCTACTGGGACTCCCAGATCCCTTTCACATGTAGTTTCATTCAGCCAGATGTCCCCCATCCTATATCTGTGCATTTCATTTTTCCGCCCTAAGTGCAGTACCTTACATTTCTCTGTGTTGAAATTCATTTCGTTAGCCTTGGCCCAGCTTTCCAATCTATCAAGGCCATTTTGAACCTTGATCCTGTCCTCTGAGGTATCAGGTACTCCTCCTAATTTGGTGTCATCTGCTAATTTTGGGGGGAGGGAGGCAGGCAAGCTCCAACTGCGTGCCTGAAAGAAGAAAAAGCCCTCCCTTCAGCCACCATCTTGGGGGGAGAGAGGCCTGGCATGAAAGACAAAGAGCCCTCCCTTCAGCCACCATCTTGAGGGGGAGAGAGGCCTGTTATGTTTTATTTTGACTTTGTATTGTACTTCTTGTTGTACACCGCTTAGATCTAATTTGGAAAAGCGGTATATAAATAAACATTATTATTATTATTATTATTATTATTATTATTATTATTTTGATAAGTATGCCCCCAGTAGCTTCACCAAAGCTGTGTTCCAGTCCTTAGGACTGGAACGTGGCTTTGTCCAGGCTTCTGGCCTCTTAGGACACATGCATCATTTAAACAACGTACCTCCAAAGAGACCCGAAGCAGCTTTATTTTGGTCTGTTCAGGACGATGGATTGGATAAAAATAATAAACTATCTAAAAGGGACATGGGGAGATTTTGGGCCCAAACAGACAGGCCAAAATAAAGCTGTGCTGGGTCACTTTGGAGGTATGCTTTTTAAATGATGCATGCGTCCTAAGTGTCCAGAAGCCATGCCAAAGCCATGCTTCAGTCCTAAGGACTGAGGCACAGCTTTAGCACAGCTTCTGGACCCTTAAGTCGTGTGTGTCATTTAAACAGCATGCCTCCAAAGTGATCTGAAGCGACTTTATTTTGGGCTGTCTATTTGGGCCCATAGTAAGGGAGAATATATGATATGCTTTTCCCCTGAAATATTTTTGAATGTTGATTGGTTGACTAGCAAAGAGAAGGTAGAATCATTTTAGACACAAGAATGAGACTGCTGCAAATAAGCTAAACAAAAAGTTAAAATTACTACATAAAGAGAGATGGAAGGAGAATGGAGTTTCAGAGAATAAAGAAAGCTGAAGGTCCAGAAAAGAGTAGCAAAGCAATCAGTGACTGATAGGAAGGAAGGAATGCAGGAAAGGTAGTAAGAAGAAAGAATGTGAGAAGAAGGTTAGTGTATGTGAGGGAGGGATGAGGATGTACAGAATGAAGGAGGGAGGGAGGGAGGGATCTTTAAAATTGTTTTAATTGTTGCTGTTTTTTAAATTGTGTATTTATGTATTTTAATATTTTGTATTGTTTTTAAATCGTGCTTGTTTTATACTCATTTGCCGCCTTGAGTTCCTATATTGGGAGAAAGGCAAGATATAAAAAAAATAAAATATTATTTTTAAAATTGCATATTTATGTACTTTAATATTTTGTATTATTTTAAAATGGTGTTTGTTTTATACTCGTTCGCCGCCTGGAGTCCCTATATTGGGAGGAGAAAGGCGGGATGTAAGAATATTAAGTAACAACAGTAATAATAATAATTCCCCTAGAGGCCCCAGACGCCTCTCTCTCCCTCAGCAGCTTCCCCTCAACTGGCGTCAAGGCTTCGCCTCCTCACACACCTGCTTGAGGTAAGCACAGCTTTGCGCATGCGCACTACTAACACACAGAGAAAGAAGAGACAGGTACGCGCGGGCGCGAGGCAGCCCCTCCCCTCGCTTTCTGGCCGGCCCCCGCCCCCCCCCCCCGCGTTGCTCACCAACGGTCGCCGCGCGCGCTGAGGGGGGGCGGGGCGGGTGCTTGAGAGGGAAAGACGAAGGCCCCCTTCTTTAGCGCCCGCTCAGCGGACGCAGCCTCTCCTCCGCTTCCGCCATGTTCTCGCCTCCCTCACAGGGAGGCACTGCGCACGCGCGAAAGGTCGCGCGTCTTACTATTCCCCCCCTTTTCAAGTCCAGAACACAGCACTGCACTAAATGTCTCACAAAACTACATTTCCCACAATTCCAGGCGGTTAAAGCGTTCTCAAACTGGATTATTTCTCTCCAGAGCAGTGGTTTCCCCCCCAAAGTGTGCCCATTATTATTATTATTATTATTAATAGGGGTTTTTTTGTACTTCATCTCCCAGAAAGCCTCAGCCATGTTGGCCAATAGTTGGGGATTCTGGGAGCTGAAGTCCAGAATTCCCTTAAAAGAGCACAGTTTGGGAGGGACCCACTGGCTACAGAGTCATAGACACTCAAACCACTATGTAATTTGTATTGACATCCTCATATATATATATATGTGTCTGCATGGCCTCCACCCCATTAAATGCATCTGAGGAAGTAGACTGAACTCTACAAAAGCCATACAGACAGGCCAAAATAAAGCTGCTTCAGTCACTTTGGAGTATGCTGTTTAAATGACACACACATCTTAAGAGGCCAGAAGCTGCACCAAAGCTGCGCTCCGGTCCTTAGGACTGGAGCATGGCTTTGGCGCGGCGTCCAGCCTCTTAGGACGCATGCAGCATTTAAACAGTGACCCAAAGCAGCTCTCTTTTGGCCTGTCTGTTTGGGCCCTTAGTCTCAATGGTGCTACAAGGCCTCTCTAAGTACTGATTCTACAGACTAACACAGCTATAGATCTTTGAATTTCAACCGCTATGTCAGGCTGGTATATTATTGTAAATCATCGGCCCAAAACACATTGCAGAAATAATCCAGTTCAAGGCCGCTTTAAATTTCCCTGCCAGGGGAATTATTGGTTTTGTGAGACGGTTGAGCCTTCTGTCAGAAAGAGAGAGAGAGAAAGAGCACTCTGGGGCCACAATAAACTACAATTCCCAGGATTCCCTATGCACTGTTCCAGGACAGTTAAAGCGGTCTTGAACTGGATTGTTTCTGCAGTGTCGTTTTGACCAATGGTTTCCAATAATATACCAGCTTGGTGTAGTTGTTTAAGTGTTGGACTATGACTCTAGAGACTAGGGGCCCAAACAAACTGCAGAAATAATCCAGTTTGAGACTGCTTGAACTGCCTGGAATTCTGGGAACTGTAGTTTTGTGAGGCATTTAGTCTTAGAGAGCTCTGGTGCCACGATAAACCAAATAAAAGTGTGTTTTGCACCAGAGCGGGCTCAATGGGTCTCAGCAAACTAGTTCCCAGGATTCCCTAGCATAGAGCAGTGGCAGTTAAAGTGGTGTCAAACTGGATTATTTCTGCAGTGTGGATGCAGGCTTGTTATCGTCCAGACTCTTCCAGGCTGCATCCACACTGCAGACATAATCCAGTTTGACACCACTTGAACTGCCACTGCTCCGTGCTAGAGAATACTGGGAAATGTAGTTTGTGAGACATTGAGCCTTTGCTGTCAGAGAGCTCTGGTGCCACAACAAACTGCAATTCCCAGGAGTCCCTAGCACAGAGCCAAGTTGAAGTGGCGTCAAAGCAGATTATTTCTGCAGTGGGGATGTAGCCCTAGAAAACATATCTAGGAATAGCTACCCTTGGCCATCTTGCTGTTATTCATTTCTGACATATACCGACCCTAAGACAAACAAACCATCATAGGGTTTTCTTGACAAGTTTCTTCAGAGGGGGTTTGCCTTCATGGCTATCCTCTGAGGCTGAGAGAATGTGACTTGCCCAAGGTTGCCCAGTGGGTTTACATGGCTGAGTCTGGATTCGAACCCTGGTTTCCCAGTGTCCCAGGCTCAAACAATTATCCGATGCTGGCCCTCCAGAAGATGTATCCTGGATTTTGTTTTCATACTTCTAAAATGCATTACTTTTGCCATGTAATTTTGTAAATTGATTACATTGTTGTACATATCATTTTGTTCTCATTGGTTTTATGTTTCTCAATCTGTACCAAAGGCCTTTAATGCTTTTGTGTTGGAAGAGCTCCCAAGAAAATATATATCGAATCTGTTCTGTCATCTCATCAATTAACTTGTCTTGGCCACGTAACAAAGTACAATCGCATTTGAAATCCAGAAAAAAAGGATATCTTTATTTAGGATGATCAGATGTCCACATTTTCCTGGACCAGCCCTGATGAAGAAGCCAGTGGAGCTTCGAAAGCTTGCATTGTGTGCATTTGGACTGGCCTGATAAAGGGATACAGTGGTCCCTCCACATTTGCTGGGGTTTGGGGTGAAGAGGGCCCCGTGAATGTGGAAAAGAGCAAATAACAAAACAGTGTTCCTTTTACCTGAGAGAACACTTCTCTAGGAATCTCCAGTTCCTCCAGTGCAACTCTATGGTCAACATCTGCCCAAAGTTGATCATAGATAATCATGCTGGAGGAACTGCAAATGCCTAGTGAGCAAATCAGGCTTGAACTCATGGTTATTCTTAACTTCATTTATAGGAATTATAAATAGCAACAAAATGGAAAATTAAACAAGTTTACTATAAAATTTTAAAACAAATTTAAATCCCCAGGTTTTGTGCTATGTAATCGTTTAAAAGCCATCCAAAAAGGTAGAACAAGTAAAACACACGAATAAATACTTTCTCTGCTTAACCATTAAAAGCCTGCTTAAGCAAGAAACTCCCTCGAAGCCAAGATGACTACACAGAGGCTGTGGTACTTTAGAAATATGATGAGAAGACATGAGTCGTGACTCACTGGAAAATAGGATAATAGTCAGTGGGAGGAAATTGAGAAAGCATTACAGGTGAATTGAGTCAGTAAAGGACACCACAGCTCTCGGTTTGCAAGGCCTGGGTCTTGGAGAGCTCTCATTCATAGGGTTGCCATAAGTCAAAGTGGACTTGAATGGAAGGAACCTTCCCTGGTTTCCAGGGTAATAAAATGGACACTGATTGGCAGGAGATTCAAGTCAGACAAATGTTAGTTAGCCCTTCACTTTTACTCAGATTCACAGTTATGCATGCATTTATAAGCTGATTTGAATCCCATTTTGGAAGAAAAGCGGGATATAAATCCAATAAATATCTGACCTTGGAGGTCTTTAAGCAGAGGCTGGATGGCCATCTGTCGGGGATGCTTTGATTGTGAGTTCCTGCATGGCCAAATGGGGTTGGACTGGATGGCCCTTCTGGTCTCTTCCAACTCTATGATTCTATGATTTTATAATAACATATGTGTACTGATTTTCCAGACTAACACAGCTATACCTTTGAATTCTACCACATTGCATTAGAATTGTACAGTCATATTGATGGACAAGTGTCACCCTCCAGTTTAATTTGTGTGTGGGGTATTCTATGGAAAGTGGTAGCTCCGTTCCACGCCAGGCCTATCACTACATCTTATTTCTGGGGTATGGCTTATATTGCACAAATGCTTAGAAATCCTGATACAGCTTATTTTATGGGTATGTCTTATTTTCGGGGAAACAGGGTAATAAAAGGATTCCCATACCTGTGGTCAAACAGAGGCCATTATCAGATGAGTCTGGAACTGGGGCTCTTCTGCACTGGGCGGTTCGAATTCACGTTATTTCGCACAATACCATCATACCAGCATTCGAATGGCCCAATCCGAACGCACGTGAATGCGCGAGAAGCC
>NC_056524.1:254540075-254713445 GCF_019175285.1 Sceloporus undulatus
CAACATGAGGATTGGCCGATTCGTATCGGCCGATCCTCATGTTGAGCACCGGTGTGGCTAAACATTCTGCACTGAATGCACTTCGCGCGAATGCGTATTGGCCAATTTGAATCCTGCCAATTCGGAGGGGCTCCCAGGTATGATGGTATTGTGCGAAATAACGTGAATTCGAACTGCCCAGTGCTGAAGACCCCCAGTTCCACACTCATCTGATAAGGGCCATAGATAGAAATGGGGACTGTAGTCAGGAAATCAGCAGAAGATTAAGAATGGGAAGGGTGGCTATGAAAGAACTAGAAAAGATCCTAAAATGCAAAGATATACAACTGAGCACAAATGTTAGAATCATACAAGCCATCGTGTTCCCTATTACCAAGTATGGATGTGAGAGCTGGACAGTTAAGAAAGGTGAGAGGAAGAAAAGCCGCGCCAGAAGGAAGGGAGGCACACGCTGGAAGAAAACAATGGCATGTGCTCCTGTAGTGTGCGCCCTGTGAGCTGCCGCTGCACCACCACAGGCACGAGCCCCATTAATTTGAATGGGGCTTGAGCATCCGCATTTCCCCCCTTATGCTGGGGGGCCAGAAAGGATCCCCTGCATAAGGGAAGGGACGACTGTAAATTCATTTGAGATGTGGTGCTGGAGAAGAGTGCCTAGAAACACACTGATGTCTAAAAGGACAAACCAATGGGTCCTAGAGCCTGGAAGCCAAGGTGACTGAACTGAGGCTACTTCAGAGACATCATGAGAAGGAAAGTCTCGTTGGAAAAGACAATGGGGCGAAACAGATGGGCAGGAAAAAGCGGCTTGAGGCTGCCTTTTCTGAAGCCACATTGAAGCCCCACCAACAGCTGGAGTGCGCATGCCGTGAGCACATGATCCGGCTCCAAGCCAGGAAGGAGTGGAGAAAAGGCCTAGAGAGGGCACTTCCCTGCTGGCTTCAAGGCATGCGTCATCTAAACGCCACACCTTCAAGTCAGCCCGAAAGCACCTCTTTTTGCCTGTTCAGCCCCAACAATGCTGGGGAATAGAGGAAGGCCACATCATCATGGCAGATGGATGAGGGACTCCATTGAGGAGAACGTGGGTTCTATGGCTTATTTGCAGGGACTCAGCAGAGCAGTGGAGGGCAGAGGTGTCTCATCCACAGGGTCCATGTGGGACGTATTGGATGGTCGTTTTGCCTTACGGCTTTCTTAACTGTAATGAAGGCTTTGATCGATAGACTGAATGACTGATAACAACAACGGAGGCGACAAAGAAATGGTTCAGTCCGAGGTCTGACCAACCCCCCCCATTTTGTGTGTGTAATGGTTTCTCCCACGCGACTCCCTCACGTCTCTTGGGCTCCGCACTTGGAGGGAGGGAGAAGAAGGAGCGACTTCCGCCTCCTCCTCCTCCTCCCCTTCCCAGGCGCCAGGGAAGCGGGGAAGAGCCAGAGCCGGGGGCCGAGTGGGTTCCCCCAGGTGTTTGGGGGCTCTTTCCCCTTCTCTCTCTCTCTCTCTCCCTTCCTTGCTTCCTTGCTTCTCCTTCCGCAGCGCCGCCTGGGTGGGGCTGCTGAGGAGCAAGGCAAGGCCAGGGGGCGATGCCGACTCAGCGAGAGAGTGGCAGCCACAGCAGCGGAGGAGGAGGCGGCGGCGGCGGCGGAGGCAGCGGCCACAGCATGTCTCACCCCCCGGGCCTCGGAGGAGGAGGCGGAGGCGGAGGGGGGATGGCCGGGGGTCTAGGCGGGGACGGCGCCCACCAGGTCCGCGTCAAGGCTTACTACAAAGGGTAAGTCACGACCTCCATTTGGAACGCGACTTGAAGGGTGCATCCACATTGGGGAGATAAACCGGTTTGGATCCGCTTTAAGTCTCTTTCTGGCTCTTTGCTATGGAATTCTGGGAGTTGGCGTTGGGCCGCTCCGGGCCCCACAACATACTCCAACTCCAAACCGGGTTATGGTCCCCTTGGAGACTGGGAGGATGGATGAGGGGGAATAACAATGCAATGGCGCCTTCTTATATAGGAGGACCCTTCGGAGCAGACAAAAGAAAGGCTCACCTTCACACCTGGCAGCCAGGCTGACTGAGGGATTCAGGGCCTTCGTGGCTCAGGAGGGTTTCAATGGAGTCAGACACCCTAAAAGCAGCGGCTCTCAGCCTGTGGGCTGCAACGCTCGGGGGTCGGACAACCCTTTCACGGGGTCTCCTAAGACCACCAGAAAACACCAGCAAAACTAGTTATGAAGCAGCAGCGAAAATAATTTCGGGGTCAGAGGGCACCACAACATGAGGAACTGCGTTAAAGGGTCACGGCATTAGGAAGGTTGAGAACCAGTGCCCTAAAGGTACCATATGCCATCTGATCAGCCCAGGTGAGTACTTGGATGGGAGAACACCAGCGTAGAACCATAGAGCTGGAAGAGGCCACAGGGGCCACCAAGCGCAACCCCCTGCCATGCAGGAACTCACAGTCAAGGCACCCCTGACAGATGGCAATCCAACCTCTGTTTAAACATCTCCAAAGAATGAGACCAGAGTTGTTGTTGTTGTTGTTGTTGTGGCCCCTAAGTCATTTTTCACTTATGGCAACCCTAAGGTGTACATTTCTTGACACATTTCTTGGGGTGGGGTGTGCCATTGCCATCCGCTGCGGCTGAGAGCACATGGCTTGCCCCAGGTCATCCAGTGGGGTTTTATATTCAAGCCAGGAATTTAATCCTGGTCTCCGGAGTCCCAGTTTAATGCCCAAAGCATTGCTGGAACTGGCAAAACTAACTGAATAGTCCTTTCCTAAGAAAAACATGTGAAATTCATGGTGTCTCCATAAGTCGGCAGGTGACTTGAAAACACACTCACACTCTTACTCTAATTGATGTTTCCTGCTAAAGAGTAATTAACTCTTCATAGCTGCCTGCAACCTCCATGATCAAAGGACTGTGGAGGAGGTGGGCAGCAGGAAGGAGTGTTGTCTTTATGTCCAGTTTGGGTGGCATTGGGTTGACTGCCATTTGGAAAGGGATACTGAGTTAGGTGTAGCCTGGTTAGGTTCAGGTGGCTTCCTTTTTAATTATGCATGCATGAAACCATGTGCGAATTTTATATTCTCACCTCAACATATTGGCTGCCCATGTGGTAATCTTGCGTTGTGTATTGCCCATCCTTTCTTTATGGGATGACTGGTTTTAGGGAGAGTAGAAAAAGCCATACTTTAATGGTTGAAATGAGGTTAATATTAGTGAGGTGAATGCTGAATTTATAGGATTTTGAGTGGTTGATGTACATTGGCTTTATGAAGGTGGCATCCCTTGCAGCTGATATTGTTGATGTGTGCCTTCAAGTCATTTACTGACTTGTCCAATGGAGTTTTCTTGGCAAGCTTTGTTTAGAAGAGGTCTGTCATTGCCTTCCTCTGAGGATGAGAGAGTGACTTTCCCAAAGTCACCCAGTGGGTTTCCATGGCTGAATGAAGATTTGGACCTTGGTCCCCCAGTGTCTTAATGCAAAACTCAAACCACTGAATTAAGTGGAATGGAGGTACATTTATGGCAAGGCTTGTCCTTGCAATTGATGTGAGGAATCTTTATGGAGGGGCTTATCCTTGGGATTGTTATTGGAGGCTAAATAGGAGCACATTATAGAGACATAGGGTGAGCATTATAGCTGTAATTACAGAGGGAAGAATGGCGTGGAAAGGCAAGAGTTATTATTTCCAGCTTTGGAAGTAAGTAATGATCCTTTTGAATGGGCGCTAAGTAGGGTGAGCATTCCTGGTCAGGAAGATGCTCACGATTTGAAGTATCAGAGAGAAAAATGTTGGTGCAGTGCAAATTGCCAAGGGAATGTTGTGTTCCCTTGTGGGGGTAGGGCAGGAATCCATGAGTGGGAAGCCTGTTTGTAGGGTGCCTCCCTAAATCAGAATTTAAAAATGAATCACAGTGAAACTGTAGGAGTATGTAAGCTGTGAGGATTTGTGAAAATAGACGGACTGAAAATTGAACTACCTGTTGAGATAAAGAGCAATGAGCATATTTAGGAGTGTAGATTGAGGTGTGTAAAGGCTAGATTAACCAGCCTATGCATGGTGCGGTGCTTACAGTTTTCAAAGATTGAAAGGAGTGAAGGGTCTTGCAACACCTTTAAGAATAACTACACTCGTCTCTCCACATTTGTGGCTTTGAATTTTGCAGATTTGACTTTTGTGGATTTGGTTATTCACGAATTTGATTAATATATTCTCTCTAGAAATATCTAGATCCCCCAGGGCAACTCTGTGGTCAACTTTAACCAAAGTTCGCACTGAAGGACCTAGAGAGAACACTCCACTAGGCATTTGTAGCTCCTCTTGCTACAATGTCTGGCAGATGGTGACCACAGAGTTGCACCGGAGGACCTAGAGATTCCTAGAGAGGTGTTCTCTCAGATAAAAACATACTGTTTTTGTTATTTGTGGGATTTCCACATTCACGGGGGTCCTGTGCCCGTGGCAGGATGAGTGTACAGTACTAATACTTTAGCATGAGCTTTCACGGATTAATATCTCCTTTCTCAGATACACTGTTGATGTATAGTGCTTAAGCTTCTGATTTAAGTACAGTTATCTGTTCTTGCAAATAATGTCACCCCCAACATCAAGGATGCATTTATTGCTCATCCTCCATGATGATACATACCTTCCTCTGCATTCTGCATGGGACAAATGGGACAGTCGCCATAGAAGAAAACAAATGGACACAAATCTGATGTTAGAAATGGCAACACAAAAAGGTAGTTTCAGAATGCGCCAGTCTCTCAGGGCAATCGATCTCTGACCTGAAAGTAAGTATTGGTAGAACAAATAAATTTTAGTGGAAGATGAGAAGGTACACAGCTGGCAGGGGAGTCACTTACCTGGCAAGGGATATACCATGATCAGAAAGAGACACAGCTGAATTGGATATATTCACAAATTCACATCTATTAACAATTAGCAGGCACATCTTGAATGGATCTTTTTTCTTACTTTTCTTTCTTTCTTTCTTTCTTTCTTTCTTTCTTATTTTATTTTTAATTTTTATATAGCTTATTAGCTCAACATGTGTTTTAATAGGTTGGTTTTCAGTAGAGGTTTCTGTCTAACAAAGACATTGTGTCTTCAAGAAAACTAACCTTCCTGAAAGCATGTATATTGTTTTCATGTTTCAGAGACAACTAAAAGCATAGAAGTCTAGGAAATCTCTGTTAACTTGTGGGTGTTAGAATGAATATGCTTTGATGTGATAGCTGGCTTTTTGTATTGGCATTTGACTCAGATCCAATCTGTAATGTTATTGCCAGACTAAATAGCTTCATTTTTATCTGAGGTTTAAATGCTGGATTCCATTAGCACATCTGAGGAAATAGATTTTAACCTATGGAAATGCATGCTAAAATAAGTATACTGTATAGGCAGTGTTAAATGCACTACAGTAATGTTTCTCTCTTCCTTCACTTCTTTTTTTTTAAAATGCTACTTATGTTCATTCTTTTATAAGTAATCCCACATGACATGTACAGTCGGCCCTTCTTATACACGGATTTTTTATACACAGATTTAAGCATACACGGTTTGAAAATGTTCCAAAAAAGTATAACTTTACCTTGATGTTCCATTTTTTATTAGGGACACCATTTTGCTATGTCATTATACTTAATGGCACTTGAGCATACACGGATTTTGTTATACACGGGGGATCTTGGAACCAAACCCCAGCGTATAACAAGGATCCACTGTACATTCATTCCAATTCTTGTTGTCTCTTGGGAAATGCTGTGTATCTTGCTAATGGGTATAGGGGAAATAAAGAGGTATATTGAAGCTGAAGATGATTTAGGGGCTCGATAGACGCGCTGCCCCATCTTTGCCCCGATTTGAAACTGCAGCACCGACGTGCTGCCAAAAAGAAGCTGCCTAGAGTGGCTTCTTTCTTGCGGTGTTGCAAACGGGAAAGGATGCCGCCATGATGCCACTTCCTGCCAGCAACGTCTGGATGCTGCATGTCGCTTGTGTCATAGTGGTCCCCGTGTGGACAGGAGGCCGCCATGAAGGTGCTGCCGTTCCATATTAGAGTTTGGGAGCATGCGGTTGCTGCACACTCATTTTGGCCCCAGGATAGCGCTTTCTGCCTGTCTGTACTAAGTCTAAGTTTAGTTATTTCACTTGTGGGTAATAATCAAAATAAAGGTATGACAGAAAGAAGAAGCATCTTGAAGAATCTTGAATTGTCCTTCCTAGGCTTCTGTTAGTATCTTTCACAGTGCCAGTTGCAGAATTACTGGATAAATAAGACAGTGGCCTGTTACAGACAGGCCAATGTAAACAATATTTATATTCTGCCTTTTTCCCATTCAGGGAATCAGGATGGCTGATTTTACCTGCACTGCGGAAGTACTGCAGATTGACACCACTTTAACTGCTATGGCTCAATGCTATGAAATTCTGGGGTTTGTAGTTTTGTGAGATAATTTAGCCTTCTATATCAGAGAGTCTGGTGTCACAAGAAACTAGAAATCCCAGATTCCATAGGATGGACCCATGACAGTTAAAGCATGTCAAATTGCTATTCAGTGTGGTAGCACCCATAGCTATAAAAATACACTCATATTTGGCCATGTACAGTGGTATGTTGATGATAATCTGATACTAATGTGTAGAATAAAGATATGCAACTGTGCAGAGGTAGGAGCCAATTTTCACACACACTAGTGGGTTGCTCCCATGCATCTGGATGCACTTGTAAGTGATGTTGTCTCACTTCTAGTTGCCTTTTTGGACCAGTATGTGGCTGAAGACATCCAGGGGATGAGATGAGGGGTGAGAGCAAACTGCTATATTTGTGTGCTTTGTCAGGCATTTTGGTGCAGTTTGAGGATGAAAATCATGTAAGCAAATCAGGGAGGGTGTGCAGTGATGTGGAAAAATGGACTTGGGAGCTTCACTTTCCTACTCTTTCTCTCTAGCAGTTAAACCTTTTGCTGAGCATACTATGTATTTTGACTATTGACTTTCAGGAAACTCATTTTCTATATGTTCATCAAATCCATGTTATGACTGCTTTTGGTAGTGACCATCAGAACATCTGTGCCAATGTGCTCAACCAATTAATTATGTAAACTAATGAAGCAGTATGTTTTAATTCATGATTAAAAATGTCATTGTGAAGTAAGGAGAAAGTAATCTTGCCCCCCTTTCCTTGATCACCCATGATGTTAAATATTTTATGTCAGCAGTCTTGCATTTAACAGCTTGCCTGCTAGGTGACAGCAGGAATTTTATTCAGCCTTTTCTGCCTCTACAGCCAACATTGAAATACAGGTTATTAATTGTTTAGCTGGCTAGCAAATATTTATTTATTTATTTACAAGATTGCTTTTTATGTCTTCCACTGTCATCACCTCCAATTTTAAATGTACCAGCCAATGACTAAATCTACAAATGGACCCAGCTGTTTCTTTGGTAAATGGGCATTCTTTCTTATGGAGGTACAATCTTAGAAGAAGTATTTTGTTTTGTGAAAGACAATGAATGACGTTTCTAAGAAGGCACCTTACTGCACTGTTTTTTTTAAAAGGCATTTACATTAAGAATAAACAACATTTTAAAAAATGCTTTCCTGTTGGTCACACCTTTTAAATTAAAAAAGACTAGAAGTTGCTGACATAGAAACTTGTGTTTAAAATCTTTTTTCCCCTGATCAGTTTTTCAGAAGGAAAATGTATCTCTGTCAGGACATTCTTGCCTGGTTTTCCTAGCTGTTCTGATAAAACGATTGCAGAGGTAACTGGCAGCTGGATGGAGCTGTGCTCAGTGAACCTCTCCATCAGTGTCATGTTTCATCACACAGCTGCTGAGATGAGGTAGGCAAGAGGAAGAGCTAAGCTCACTCACAAGACATTTATCTAAGACGTTTAAGTTCATACTCCCCTCCTCTCCACTAGCGTACACACAGAAACTTTGTAGATGAGTACTGGGCTTCATCTCTTTTTATGCCTGTGGAATTTAAATAAAGATAGTGGTCAGAGCTTCCAGTGGTAGGATCCTTTTGTGTGGTCCTGTGACACCAAACACTTAAGGCAGTTCATGTCCTTGATTACTTTATATTGCAAAACATCAAACTACAAGGAACAAGTGTAATACTAAAATGGGAAAAAACATGGGGGAGAGTAAATATTATGCAGGAATCTTCTGCCTTTGTAGAAAATCATTTAAGCTAATTCTCACTCTCTTGTCTCTTGATATTTAGAGACTGCATAGAAGTGTCAGATTTTAAAAATAAGATTTCTCCAGAAAAGTACCAGCATCTGGCATGTTGCAGGAAAATTAGTCTAATCAACAGCATATTTAAAAAGGTTTATAAAATGGCTACACTTGAGCAACCATAGAGCTAATTGGAGGATAGTCATTTTGTTTCTTGAGTTACTTTACAGTTACATTATTTTACTTGGACCCAGAATACTGTAGGAAATTATGACAGGCTCCCTTTGTAACCAAATATTGATCAGAGTTGCTGATTTGAAATACATGTTCACTATGATATTTGAATTGGTCATCACTAATTCCCTTGATTTGGACTTTATATTTGTATTGATGCAACCTAGAATTGCATTGACTTTTTGTACTGTGCATCGCTCTCTTGATGCATGTTGTGGCCTACTAAGACCCTAATCTTTTTCACATGTACTGCTTTCAAACTGGGTGTCACCCACCCTGTATTTGTACATTTCATTTTGCTTCCTAGACTTTGTATCTTACATTTGTCCCTGTTTAATTTTGTTATATTTGGCCCTGTTCTCCAGTCTGTCAAACCATTTTGAATGTTCCTGTCCTCTGGGGTATTCGCTAACCACCCTAACTTGCTGTGATCTGCAAATTTGATAAACATGTCTTCTGTACCATTATATAACTCATTCATAAAGATGTCTTGGACTCAGTGGCTCATGAGGCTCCTTCCAACTCTGTACTGAGCAACACAGGGCCCAGGACAGAATTCTGATGGACTCCATTAGGCATTTCTCTCCAGGATGAACCTTTACTGGTATTGATACAAAACTGACTGATTGGTAGTTACTCAGTTTACCATGACTGTACTATTTCAACTCTTAATTCCAAATCTATTCCTGTCAGTATTGTTATGTTTCTTCAAGTCAACTTTGACTAATGACACTGTTATCAAAGGGTTTTCTTTGCAAGATTTCTTTAGGAAGTTTGCTGTCGCATTCCTTTTTAAGGCTGAGAAGAGTGTGACTTGCCCTGGATCAAATAATCAATCTGGTTTTCCAGAGTCCTAGTCCAGCATTCAAACCACCATACCAGGGTAGCCCTCCTTACTGTCAGTGGAATTGCAGTTTAATCCTTATTATATTCAACTGAATTCTTAGGTTTTCTGGCAGCTTTCTTAACTTTTTTATACAGCAGGCAGCAATAGAAAAGAGAACTTCCTGTTCATTTCTAACAAGTACTACAGAACTACATTATTTTAACAGTAGCTACTATCTTAAAGAAGTGCTTTACCAATGAAATAAGAGCACAAGCAATGAATTTTTCTTGACAAAAGAGTATATTTTAAAAATACTTATTTTAAAAGTTTGATTGATAGATCATAAAGATGAAATATGTGAATAAACCTGCCAAATCAAATGAGAACAAAATGAAAAATGTCAAAAACTCTTCTAAGCAGACTCTAATATATACAGTTGGCCCTCCATATCCATGGATTCTGCATCCACATATTCAACCATCCATAGCTTGAAAATATATATTTTTTTAAATCCAAAAAGCAAGCTTTGATTTTGCCATTTTATATAAGGGACACCATTTTACTACACCACTGTATATAATAGGGCTTGAGGATCCACGTATTTTGGTAACCATGGTGGTCCTGGAACCAAACCCCAGCGAATAACAAGGGCCTACTGTATATAGTCAGCCCTCTTAATTTTAAATCTTTGACTTTTGCGGATTTGATTAATATGTTCTCTCCAGGAATCTCTAGGTCCTCCAGTATAACTTTATAGGCAGTTTTCACCAGATGTTGTGCTGGAGGACATAGAGATTCCCAAAGAGAACACTTCTCTAGGCATTTATAGGTGCTCCAGCACAATTCTGTGGTCAACTTCGAGGAGATATTGAACACAGAGTTGCACTGGAGGACCTAGAAATTCCTAGAGAGGTGGTGTTCTGGGTAAAATAACCAAGTTTTATGTGCAGTTTTTCCACTTTCACAGGAGTCCTGTGCCCCTAACCCTAGCAAATGTGTATGGCCTACTGTACATCTTTTCAATACATCTTTATCTTTACTGCTCAATCCTTTCCAATTATATAGTTCATGGTCTCTTTATTGATACCTGTTTAATTCATTCATTGTCAGAGATTTTACAGCTAAAATGCTTAATTCTCAAAAGAATATGTAAGCAAAAAAGTTCACGTGAACATCTGTAAATTTTTGGTATCATTATCAAGTTAAGAAGTTCTGAAGGTCTTGAGTTCACTAATATCTATGGGAGATTTTATTTCTCTCAGGTCTTCTTTTAATCTGAGAATGTTAATGTAATCTGCAGCTGATAGTACATCTGGAACTAAAATGAGTCACATAGGGAGTTGGCATAAACAGGTTTTTAACTGGAATTACAATCATAACAAAGTATCATAGTTTTGTTATTGAACAAGATGTCCTCTTTACACTTTCCATATCTATTCACCCTTACTCATCCTCTGATCCTTGTCTTCTTTTTTTCTGTATTGCTATACCAATTGAGAGCTGTTTCCCAAAACAACTTCTTAGTTAAAACCTTCAAATCCAAATTGCCGAAACAGGGAAATGTTAGTTCGAAAGGGTTGCACAAGTCAGCTATACCAGCAAGCTCCTTTATTGATCTTGCCCATCTCTTCCCCCCAAAATCGTAATGACATCTATATTTATGCACCACTAGCCTAACATAATCCTTATTTAAAATGAAAATTTACTCCCCACCCTCAGTAATTCCTAGCCCTCTGAAGCTTTACATTACAGCTCTGCTCAAAAGTACTCCCAGGTAAATATATATAGTACTCCAGTTTCAGTCTTAATCTTGGAGGGAGGCAGAAGATTAGCTGCCTTTGGAAAGGATTGCAAAAATAATTACTGTTTGGAGAGATTAAAAAATCTCATTTCATCCACCTCATTTTTGAATGCTTCTTGAGGCACAATCCAATATGTGTCCACTCAGACGTAAGTCCCACTGACTTCGTTGGAACTTATTCCCTCCTGTACTCAAAAAGTGCTTCTTCTCCCTCAATCACAGGAAGACACAGAAAGAAAAAACAGAAGGATTTTGTGTATACACATACTGAGTTTAGCTCCCAGTGGGCAACACTGGCTCTCCACCCTGAGCTGTAGTGGGGGCGAGAGGCAGGAATGGGAGAGTGAAGAAAAGGGCTAGGGTGGGAAGAACCAGGGATGCTGTTTCCAAATAAAAGCCTGAAATGTAGCTAGGAGAAAGTGGGATGGAAATTAAGCTAACCTACTTTGCTCCCCAACCTACCCCCAGCAGAGGTTTAAGCAATACATGTATTTTGAACCCTAGGATCTACAAGGGATTCAACAAAAGGCAGCCCCATTCCTTCGGTTCTTTCTGCAATTTGCTACCTAGCCTACATAGTTTCCTAGCATCTGTTCTGTGCAGTTTTCCACCAAGTTTGTTAAAAAACGAAGATCTGTTTGGTTTCATGGCCTTGGCAAGAGATTGGAGGATCTTTTTGTAGAGTGGTCTTGATCAGTTAGTAACACGGACTTTGGACGTTGACAGAAAATCTAAGGTTGTGTGGCTTCAGGTTGTTTCTGACGTATGACAACCCTAAAGTGAACCTACCACAGGGTTTGGGGATTTTTTTGGGGGGGGGGGGGTTGGTAATATTTGTTCAGAGAGGGTTTGCCTTTGTCTTCCTCTGAGGCTGAAAGAAGGATTTGCCAAAGGTCACCCAGTAGGTTTCCATGGCCAAGTAGGTATTGAACCCTGATCTCCAAAAATGTTGTCATTGAAATTATACCACACTGTGGCATGGAGGGCTGTGCAAATAACTCAGTCAGCAAATGCATCCAGAGGATGTGAGGGGGCACGTTTTTCCTATTTCACAGCTAATGAGTGAGATAAATAAAGAGTGAGAAACAGAGAAGTGATGGTCTAGAAAGAAAAATGAAAAACAAATCGGGGGAAAACCGTTTTCCCCCCAAAGTCATATTTTCCAGTAAAATTGCAAAATATATTATTAGACATTTCCTTTCAGAATTAAAGTAAGATAATGTAAGGTTGAATTTAAGGTAAGATGACTTATGTTACTGCAGTTCCTAGTCTTCTTTTCCCCTCAGTTCTTGTATGGGAATGAATGATTTATGTCTTAATTGACACTATGGATTGCTAGAGGATTTTATTTATTTATTTTGCTTTATTAATATTGGTAGGTTCTTCTGTTTGTTTTTAATTGGTTTTTTGTCCATTGCTCAAACTGCAAAACCAAAGAGATTCCTTATAGTTCACATTGAAAACTCAACTGTAGCTCAGTTTCAAGAAAAATAAAATTAAAAAAATAAATTCAGTTTGTAATTACTTTTAATGAACTGTACTTTTAATATCAGACATGATAACTTTAGGCTAAACCAAATTATACATGGTATATTTTATGTTCCTTTAGTAACAAAGGCCCAAAACACACAACCAAAATAATCCAGTTTGAAACTGATTTAACAGCCCTGCCTCAGTGCTAAGAAATCCTGGGAATTGTAGTTTATTGTGACACCAGAGCTCTCTGACACAGAAGGCTAAATATCTCACAGACGTACAGTTCCCAGAATTCCCTAGCACTGAGCCAGGGCAGTTGAAGCAATCTCAAACTGGATTATTTCTGCAGTTTGTTTTGGACCAAAGTGACTTTACATTTGTAAATGGTATTAATTTTGTATTTGTTTCAGTTTTTCTGAATTTTTTTCAGAAATCATTTTCCTTTATAGCTTCGAATAATCCCAAGGGCCAGAAAGTTGATATCTTTTTTGCTGACAGCAGTTCATCTAGAAGTGGCTAATAATTGGAAAACAGGTCTTGTATCCCTGGATAGCTGGTGGAAAAGAGTTTGGGATCAATGGCTTATGGAGAAATTAACATATAATATGAAATATAACTCAAAACAACAAAATCAAAGACCTGTTCAGGAAAAAAACGGTCTCCTCTTATAGATTTCATTAATACAAATTTTACATCCGTTTCTCCTCCATCTAGCCACTGTATGGTCAGATTTATTTTAAACGAATTGAATTGTGTAAAATTTTAATAAGGAAAGTTTTTAACGACATGAAACTTTTTTATACCATTGTTTTATGATTGCAAGATGTTGTATTTTGTATTATGAATAAAGTATTTTTAATCTTAAAAAAAAATGATCCCAAGGGCCACACTGGACCCCTCAAAAGGCTGCATATAGTCCATGGATCTCATCTATGTTGTTCCTGTTATATTCTATCCCATCAATTTGTTCTTCAAAACAAAAAGAAGTGTCAAAGTAGATACGTTTTAATCTCAGAATTATACTTTGTTTATTTATTTAATTTACAAACTGTTTTTCTCCCAGCATGGGATCCAAAGCGGTGTACAATATCTTGTACAAAATCTTAAAAGTACCAAAAATGGTTAAAACAAAAGGTAAAACACAATTAAACTAAATTTCTATTCTAAGAAAACATGTGAAAAACAATATTAAAAATTAGTTAGAAGCAGCTTTAAAAGATACTTAAAAACATGATAAAACACTACATCCCTGCCCCCCATTAAAAGCTTTATCTGCTGCATACACAAGAAACTGAAAGCTTCCTTAAACAGACAGATCATTACCAACCTGCAGAAAGCCAGCAGAGAAGGGGCCAGGCAGACCTTTGAGGAAGGGAGTTCCATAACTTGGGAGCAGCCACTGAAAAGACTCTTGTGTCCTCACCTGACTTTCCTGGGATAGTGGTGGGAATAAGAGAAAGCCTTTCCCTGCAGATTTTAGAGCACAGGAAGACTCATATAGGCAGACTCATGTAGGCTTTTCATATAGCCTGGACCCATGCCATATAGGGCTTTAAAGTTCATAGCCAGCACTTGAATTCTACGCGGAGTTTGATCAGCTGCTAGTAGAGTTGTTTTAGCAAGGGGATTGTCTGCTCCATAAAACTTGCCCAGTCAGCAACCTGGCCGCAGAATTTTGGATTCACTGGAGTTTCTAAACAGTTTTCAGCAGTTTTATGACACAAGACTGTGCCATAAAATGGACTTGTGATTTTTAGGTTGATTGAGGCAGATTACAGAACTGGAAAAAATAATGTGTAGAAATTTTTTAGAATAATTCATATGAAGTCTTCCATCACTTGTTTTGTTTAGCGAGAAAAACATCTTTAGCTCAAAGCTGAGATGAGGCTACAAAAGGTGAGATATAAGTATTTCTGTCTTTAATAAATTATGGCGCTGCAAAAATTGTTGCTTGATTCCTCTCTGGATAGGAATTGGTAGTGCTCTTTTGCCCTTGTCTCTTACATGTTTAGAACTTTTTTGAATGGTTTAACTAGCTAATAGACTTTACAAGGCCAGAAGAGCACTATCAGACCCTTTGTTGACAAAAGTGAAGCAAGCATTATTACGTTGCCATTTCAGATAGAAGTAAACATTTTGTAGCCTCGTTTTGGGTTTAGAACAGAAACAGATACCAGCCATAAAATCAAAGCATCAAAGAATTTTATCAAATTCAAATAAATATCTTTATCTGCCTGATAAAATTCTTTGATGTGTATTTGCTGGTCATTCTTGTATTTTTGTGAAGTCGAAGGCTTTCATGGCAGGAATCCATTGCTGAAAAACCCAACCAAAAACTTGTATTTTTGTTTTGCAGAGAGTAGGAATATGTGTATTACATTGCCAGTGTATTGATTTATTAAAATGTTTTGGTTCTGAGAAAGTGTTTTTTCAAAGTATTATGTTTTTTCAAGTCCATTTCAATGTGTACTAGGTTATTCACGCTGCTAAATATACTGGTTTGAGAATCTAAATGATTGTTCTAAAATTCCTAAAATTACCATCGCAATAGATATTGTTATAATTATGGCAGCAGTTACATTTGGACATGATGATAGCCCACGTAACTGATCATTAGCTAATGAAGTATAAGCCCTAAGCGATCACTTCCATTTGCAGCTCTGCTTTGTGTTGTCCAACTGTGGCCATCACTGACACTCTGGCTTGTTTCCCTACTAGTAAATCATAATAGAAAATAATCCTGAATTGTAGCAGTTGCCATCTTTTGAACAATACATAAGCAAACTGCTGAGCAAGTTGAGCCACTCTCTGCAAGATGAGTCAATCAGGCACTATGTACCAGTACATTGTTTGTATTCATTCATTTTGCTTATTCTATACAGTACACCCTTGCCTTACACAGGGATCTGTTCCGACCCTCCGTATGCTTGAGCCCCATTGAAAATAATGGGGTTTGTGCATGATGCATGGTGCGGTGCACACGCTATTGCAACCCTGTCGTGCAGCTTTCAGCATAAGCTGAAAGCTGCGTATAAGGCACCTGCGTATGATACGGGTGCAGTGTGTTTTTTTCTCCCAACACAGGACTCAGGATAACTCAAAACAGAGACTAAAATAAGAGTGTTGATAAAAGAACAATGGCTGTAATAAAACCAAAAAATTAAACTATTCTATTGAAAACATTACAAATATAAATAAAAACGTAACAGCAAGATTGATAACACCAAGGTCCTTTTTGCATGTAATACTGCTGTGCCACAATCTACTACCTAGTGACCTGATTGAAAAGATATAAAATTAGTTTGGCAAAATTTGTTCTAGAAATGCTGGCTTCTGTCACTGCAGTGTCATCAAAGTACTTGCAGACAGGCGCCTATATAATCTATTCTAATATTTTTCCTTATATTAAGATCAGGCTGACTGCTCTGTAATTTCCCAAATGTTCTTTTTTGCCTTTTTTTGAAGAAAGGGACAATATTTGTCCTTTTCTAGTCATTTTGTTCTCATCTGTTCTCCAAGATTTCTAAAAAAAATATGGCAGTTGGTTCAGAGAATACATCAGCAAGTTCCTTTGGGATGCAATTTGCCTGACCCTGCAGATTGGTACTTGTTTAGCTTAGCTAGATCAGTCTGGTCTTCCATTTGTTTTCAACTTCAGATGCCAGAAGCCCCTGCCAATTTGACCAGCGGTTAGGAATTATGGGAGTTGAAGTTCAAAACATCTGGAGGACCAAATGTTGGGAATAGTTGAACTAGGTGATCCCTGAGTAACTCCTTATCAATCTTGATTTGCAACCCAGATCCCTTGCCAAGGTCTTGGCTGTTGCATGGAAACACACAGTCCTCTTTTGGGGAGAAAACAAACAAAATAGCTATTGGATACTTCTGCTTTTTTGTGTGATCTATTAGCATTTTGCCATCTTTGCTGAATGCTCCATGGTCTGTTCAGTCATTCTGTGCTTTGAATGTACCTGGAGGCAGGGGGGGGGGCTTTTTGTTACTCCTTGTGTGCCTAACCAGTCTTAGCTCATTTTGAGATTTAGCTTTCCCTATATACTGTAGTAGTATTCCTGAAAGCTTGGGCTAAAAAGCTGTACTGTACTCTTTCTTGGTGACTTGTCCTCCCTTCCAGTCTCTCTATATACAGTTGGCACACCGTTTTCATGGGAAATCCGTTCCGGACACCACCACCCCCACAAAAACAGAGGCTCATGCATATCCAAGCACCATGGGCTTGAATGGAGTGTGTGCCTGTGCAGGGCGAATGCTATGGGGGTGTGCCCCATTGGAAATAATGGAGATCACCCCTCCGTGAGTATTCAAGGCCACAGATCCCAGATCCACGAGTTAGGAGTGGTGACTAATCATTTTTCTTTTTACTTCCTCCTTGGGTTTGCTGTACAGCCACATTGACTTCTTCACATGTTTTTCATTCTTCTTTTTCCATGGGATTTTTTGTTGTTGTTGAAACTCCCTTTTCATGAACTCCCACCCATAGAACTTAATTTAGCATTTCTAGCCATGGGATTTCACCTAATAATTCCCTAAACCTGTTGAAATCATCTGTTGAAAGCCAAGGTCCATGCTTGACTGTACTGTTCTTTGCCCTGTCCCACAATTCCAAGTTCTAGATAAACTACTTTTATTAGAGTGACAACTCCTCCCTGTTGGTTAGGTTCAAGTCCAGGATGATGACTGATTCTCTTGTTCCTTCCTCTGTCTTTTGAAATAGAAAATTATCTGCAAGTCATATCAGGTATTTGTTGGAGAGCCAGTGCGTAGCTGAATTAGTCTCCCAGGAGATGTCAGGGTAACTGAGGGCCAGTACAGACAGCTTGACGCTGCCCCTTTGAGCACTGGATTGGGGCCACAGGAACTGCCACTCCTTTTTCGGGTGGAAAAAAGCTGCCTTTTTCGCCACGTCGGCGGCTCTTCTGCACTCCTGCAGTGTCTGAATGCCATGCCACTATACTGCCCGCTGCCTGGTCAGGCAGGCAGCATGATGCCAGCTTGGGGGTGGTGTCAGGACAACTGTCATCTAAATGCCATGCCTCCATGCCACCCCCAAGCCAGCGCTTACTGCTGGCCTGTTTCAGCCCTGCCTCTCCCATAACAGAAATCTTTGAGATCTCTGGGATTTATTCATGAAAAGCATGATCCATCACTTCTTCAGGGTTTGGTGGTCTGTGGTGAATCTCTACTACAATGCTGCATTTATTTATTTATCTATTTATTTTTATCCACATACTCTCAACTGGTCTAATTACACCACGAATTTCTGCACAAGTGAATTTGTCTGACATATAATGCTATTTCCTCTCCAGTTCTGCCACATCTATTTATTTTGAGTAGGTTATACCCTTCAGTTGAAATATTCCAATCATGGGATTCATTCCACCAGGTCTCTGTTATGCCTGTAAAGTCATATTTACTTTCTTGCACTAGGACTTCAAACTGATCTTACTTGTTTGCGAAACTCTGTGTGTTGATGAATAGACATTTGAAACGTTGTGTTCACCTATTTACTGTCAGTTTTCCTGTGGATTTCATTCTCCCACAGATTACCCTCTAGAATTCCCATTCTTATGTTTAGCACTTGCCTTGGGGTATCTTCACCTTCCCCCCCCCTCCCATTTAGTTTAAAGCCCTCTTGATCAGACTTGCCATGCTACCAATCCTTTGAAATTCTTTGTTAAGGCTCTTGCCTTAACAAGAGCCTTGCCTTATCAGTCCTCTTGTAAATGCTCCTGTCTTTCTCATTCCTTACTACAGCTGATGTTTACTTACATAGGTCCAGAACAGATGGGCCAAATGAAATTACTTCTGGACACTTTGGAGGCATGGTGTTCAAATGATGCACGCCTCCAAAGTGGCCTAAAGTCCCTTGGACCAGAGCAAAAAGGAGCAAGGATAATCCAGCGCCTGGTATCACAGGGTGGGTCCTGCGGTCCTGACCCACTTGCGGCCAGAGCAGACTCCAGCAGATCTTTCATTCCTGACTGATCCAGTCCATAGTTAGTATATTGTCCTTGAATATTTACAGATTGTAATCAATTTTTGTAGATTTATATTGCCAGGTAAGAAATAGCTTCTTCTTTCCTATTTTGATATTTAATATTTCTCACTATTCTACTTGAGTTTTTAAAGGTGGGTATGTCACTGCTGTACCTTATTCCCTTTCTTTCAGTCTTTGCTAAACAGAAGTCAAAATCATTTGTCTGAATATTGGTTATGAGATAAAATTCTAATAATATGTTGCCATTAACAAGCAAAATGACATAAATAAATAATAAATAAATAAAATTTTTATTTATATCCCGCCCTTCCTACGATCAGGGCGGCTTACATCAAGGTTAAAAACAACAATCCACAAGTACAACAAGATTAAAATACAAAAACATTAAACCATAACAGACAAAGAAAAAAGCCCCATAGCCCAACCTCTTGGCCACGGAAGAGGAGGGAGGCCCGCAGGATTTTATTCGGGGAATTCCTGTTGAAACAGGAAGGTTTTCAAGTCCTTCCTGAATTGGGCCAGGGTGGTAGACGAGCGGAGCTCAGTGGGCAGCATGTTCCAAAGGGCTGGGGCAGCTGTGGAAAATGTCCTCCATGTGGTGGAGGCTAACCTAGCCCCAGGCACCTTCAGTAACTGCTGCCCAGACGTTCTGAGGGTGCGAGGCGGAATGTACGGGGAGAGGCGGTCCTTTAGGTATCCTGGGCCCAAGCCATTTAGGGCTTTATAGGTAATCACCAACACCTTATATTGAGCTCGGAAGCGGATGGGCAGCCAATGGAGATCTTTCAGCACCGGTGTTATATGGCTGGTCCTGGGAGCACCAGTGACCAGCCGGGCTGCCATATTCTGCACTATTTGCAGCTTCCGAGTTTGGTATAAGGGTTGCCCCATGTAGAGTACGTTGCAGAAATCCAGTGTCGAAGTTACCAGAGCATGTACAACAGTTTCTAGGTCCCTCTGGGCCAGGTATGGGCGCAGCTGGCGAATCAGCCGAAGCTGATAACAGGTGCTCTTGACCGTCGCATTCACCTGAGCTGTCAGGTGGAGCAACGAGTCAAGAAGCACCCCCAAACTGCGCACGGAGTCCTTCACAGGGAGCGTGACCCCGTTCAGGACAGGTGGAACCACCGCCATTCCTGGACCAGGAGAACCTATCACTAGTACCTCCGTTTTCTCTGGATTCAACTTGAGTCGGTTTTCCCTCATCCAGCCCATTACTGACTCTAGACAGGCCACGAGAGGAGAGACGCCATCCCCAGTCACTGCATCAGTCGGAGACATAGAGAAAATGATTTGGGTGTCATCAGCGTACTGATAACCCCGCGCCCCATGTCACCGGATGATCTCTCCCAGCGGTTTTATGTAAATGTTAAATAGCATGGGAGACAGAATGGCTCCTTGAGGGACCCCGGTTTTAAGGGGCCTCTTGTCAGAGCACACGTCTCCCAGCTGCACCATCTGAGACCTCCCGGAGAGGTAGGAGTGGAACCACTGGAGCGCAGTGCCCCCGATCCCCACCTCTGCCAGGCGTCCCAGAAGGATACCATGGTCTATGGTATCGAAAGCCGCTGAGATGTCCAAGAGCACCAACAGGGACACGCTTCCCCTGTCGATGCTCAGACGGAGATCATCGACCAAGGCGACCATGGCCGTCTCAACCCCGTAACCCGTCCGGAAGCCAGTTTGAAATGGGTCCAGATAATCCGTTTCATCCAAGACCGCCTGAAGCTGGATCGCAACCGCCCTCTCGATCACCTTTCCCAAAAATGGTAGCAGCGAAACAGGCCGATAATTATTATGTACCAGGGGGTCGAGGGAGGGCTTTTTTAAAATAGGTTTTACAATGGCCAATTTAAGTTGAGATGGAAATAGCCCATCCCTCAGAGATGTATTGACTATCCGGCGTAACAATAATGTTACCGCCGGTCCCCCCCTGGGCCGCTAACCATTAAAAATGTTCAATTCTTAGAACATGAGAAAATATGTGAATGGGCAGGGTGCTCCTGGATTCATCATTGCCTCTGGAGGCCTGCAAGACCTTGGTGGTTCCACGTGCTTATTATCTGGACACAGTGGTCCGAGCTCTAGTAACCTCTGGACTGGACTACTGTAATGTATTGTCCATGGATCTCCCTTGAAGACTGCCTGGAAGTGTTGTTAATGCAGAATGTGCCTGTAAGTATATTAACAGATACATTCAGATGCAGTCACCATTGCACTGACAGCAAAGAGGACTTTTCCCCCCTGTAACTCTAGCAAAAATTAGAAGAATCAAGGAATCAATTTTATTTAGGGAAAGAAATGCATCCCACAATGACAGACCCAGAATCTGGTGACAATGGGAGCCCAGAGCCACAAGCTCTTATGTTCTAATATTATTTGCCCAGGTTGCTATGTTACCAGTGCAAAGTGCATGTGTTGGGAAAATTCCATAAAGCTAAAAAATTCTATAGAAATCAAAAATCCTAGGTGTCAGTTGCTTCTAAACAGCCATTCCTTAGTTCTTGCTGCATAAACTATTCCCCCGTTACTTGGCGTCGTAGCGTAACAAAATGTGCTATGTAACCTTCATAGTGTCAGCTTGTTCCTTTGGAAGAACTTCCCTAGGACCAGGAAGCACAAATAACAGAGATGAAAGAATTTGGGGGTTAGCATATGCAAAGCCATTTTTGTTTACCCCTGCATTAGTTGCCTCTTTGTTTCTATGCCTAGCTCAAGATGGTAATGCATCCTATAAAGCTATAAGTGACTTGATACCGAAATATATGAAGGAATGCCTCTTCTTGTCTTTCTTGATATAATGAATCAACAAAGAAATTTCACTGCTAAAAGGCGGGAGGCAAGACTGTCCCTTCTCCCATTTGATATTTTGTCTGTGTTTTAAATATTTTAATTTTTTAAAATAAATTAAAATATCAAAACATCCATTTCATTTATCTTTTGGATAGTACAATATTACAAAAATTGCAATTGTGATAATATACAATCAAACATAATCATATGCAATTGTATAGCCTTATCATACCATTGTTTATCTTGCTGTATTTTTTATCTCGTCCAAAACACACTGCAGAAATAATCCAGTTTGCGACTACTCTAACTGCCCTGGCTCAGTGCTAGGGAATTCTGGGAACTGTGGTTTTAGTTTCCATTCTTCTTCTGTTTGCTGTATTGATTTATTTTTTATCAGACCAGTTAAAATTTCTAAGTTCATCATTTATTTTAATTTGATTAGCCATTCTAGTGTTAGTATCTTTTGTGTTTTGAAATATTAGCAATTGCTGTTAAAATGTTTGATGCTATTAAGGTCCCCAAATTGTAGGACAGAAATATACTACTTTAAATAAATAATGCATTCTTTAAATATAAATATCCAGAAACTTCATCTGGGAATTTAATGATTTAATTAGAAGATTGTTGTAAAACAACTGGATGTATATGGAATAAAAATGCCAAATTATGGTATCAGTACAAGTTTTCATAAACAGAAGATATTAATATTATAGGATCTAGAATTCATGGACATAGCTGTGCTAGTCTAGAAAATCAGTATGCAAGGAGATCTTGTAGTACCTTTCAGACTAACTGAAAGAAAAATCTGGTAGCATGGATTTTCGACTTGAGCCATTACATGATCATCTTTGAAGACAACAAGAAACTCTCCTAGAGCCTCCTATGGCAGACTGTTTTAATAATTCCCCACCCTTTCAGAGGTTCTGATTCCCAGCAAGTCCAAACCTCATCAGGTGGCAATCTGTCCATGACAACAGAACTATAGGCAGTTCCTCCATTCCCAGATTACATTTCACTCAACCCACTCCAGAAAACAAGGTCCAGTGTGCCCAACCGCATGAGAAGGGCCAAATATCACTTGGGACAGGCTCTTGGTTATAATAGCAGGCATGAAATCTCAGCGTAGATGTTTAAATGTGCTAGAACTGCAAACTGGGGACTGAAACCACCCTGCTACCTCAGAAAGGGAGACTATTCAGCAGCCGGGTGAGTTGAATACCAACAGAATCCCTAATCTGTCCCAGCCACCTAACTTCAGGTGAACAGTACTAGAATCCACAAAACTGGAATGGAGCATCTAGTCAGGAAGATGGAATTTCAATAGATTACTGCAGCTTCACCTCCCCACCTCTGAAGTCTTGCCTGCTGCTGAACAGAACCCTGGGGGACAAAGCTGTGAGAGGTTAAGCTCCCCACCTGATCTAACCAGGTCTCTGTGATATGTGCCAGGTCACATGGTCATCCAAAATCAAGTCCTGAATGGCAGCTGTCTTCCCATTCCCTGACCTGGCATTCACCAGCAACATTTTCAGCCCAGAGGTGCAGTTGCCAGTACTATCCAGAGTGGTTTGAGTGGTGGGAGGAGGGGCAGAAAAAGTGGATTAAAAAGCAAATGTTAGAAGTGTCAAGGAAATAAGAAGGCTTAACAGTTTACTTTTAGGTAAATATTACTAACAGCAATATTTCTGGCTTCATAGAAATGGACATAGCCAAACAGCTAGGATTTGATTTACAGTAACGACAATATTGTGGAAAGAAAAAAGATTCACTGTAATTCGTTGTTACATGCCATAACAAGTCAGCTTCTCCTTTTGGTGATGTTCAATGGGAAAACTTCAAGA
This sequence comes from Sceloporus undulatus, assembly GCF_019175285.1. Taxonomy (NCBI): domain Eukaryota; kingdom Metazoa; phylum Chordata; class Lepidosauria; order Squamata; family Phrynosomatidae; genus Sceloporus; species Sceloporus undulatus. The sequence goes on from NC_056524.1 coordinate 254,563,263, forward strand.
GACCCTGTTATTAACAGCCCTACTCAATCTTGCAAACTCATGGCTGAAGCTTTTTTGTTTCAGTCTAATGTGGCCTTCCTCTTTTCCTACTTTCCCTTACCAGACATTAACTTTTGTTAAAGAATGAGATGACAAATGCCATTCTGCATAGATGGGATAAATATATGAACAGCATTATACTTTCAGTATTTTCTATTTAGTAATTTATGCACAGGTGCTATCTAAAGCAAGGCAATAAACATCTTTTAACTACTGATAATAACACAGCATATCTAGGCATGTGGATTTTTTAAAATTAAAAGTCATACTAAATCATATGGAATAATTCAAATGGAGGTAAGATCACATCACACCATGAAGTGTAACATCCATCTATCTTTTTTCCAAAATTTACAAGCTCAAAGTTGGCTGCAAAGCAGAATAAAATGTAATTAGATGTAATCAGAAAACTTACTAGCCTTGAAATAATAACAAGCTGTAGAGAAAGAACTACAGTACAGTAAAACAACACAACAACAAACCTTTAGCTGTCTAGTGATGTCAGAAATGGTGCCAATCACTTTCAAAGATGAATGAGAGAGCTTTGTGATACTAGCACATAGAAATAAAATATTTTAATTAGAATTTTCTCTGTGTCCAGAGAAAATCAGCTACTTGACTGAATAAATGTTTCTAGGCTTAAATACAATATGTTGCTGTTGTAGTAATGTGGTAGGTACAACAGTTACAAACTATGTAGCAAAATAAGGGAGTTCTGAGGGACAAAATCTAAGCTATAATTGAGGATGTCTTGCTTTATGATATACCCTTGGAACTGCACATTTTTTCAGTGAGCTTACTAAATCATTATGTACTGCCAGAACACCAAATAATAACATAGTTGTTACAGCAAAAACATTTTAATACCCAAGCTCTAGAAACTGACTGAATTGCCTGCCACAGAATTATGTTTAAATAGCTGCTTTGCATACATTATTTATTGACATGTATAATATTTGAATGTGAGGGAGATACAAACATGGCTAATAAATTTAAAGATGCATTGCTCATTCTTATTATTTTAGAATGATAAATGCCAAATAATGTTATATCAACTTTTGTAGACATATTATGAATGAGAATAGGAATTTGAAATAATCTTTTCAGCCCCTAATTCAGAAACATATTTCAATAATAATAATAATAATAATAATAATATAGTTTATTTGTAACCCGCTTTTCCAAAATTTTGATCAAAGCGGCGAACAATTACATATAAAAACATTCCAATAAAATCAATTAAAAACAGCATTAAAAACAACATAGTAATACTAACAACAAAAGGGCCAGATAGAAGGGGAAGTCGATATATACATTCCAGGGTCACCAATGAAAAGGGGTAAGGGAAAAAGATTTTTCACAGTGGGAAGGCTTGGGAAAAGAAATATGTCTTCAGGTACTTTTTAAAAAGAGCTAAAGATGTGGTGGAGCGGAGCTCATCTGGGAGACTATTCCAAGATCTAGGGGCCACGATAGAAAATGCCCTCTGTGAGGTCCTCACATAGCGTGTCGCTGGGACCTCCAACAATTTTAGTAGGTGCATAATACTGTAGATTAGTAGTAATTACCTCAACACTCTTTCCATTAAATGTACCATTTATAGAAGACTATCTGAGAGGTTTTTGCATCAATATCAAAGGTGTGTTGTTGTTGTTTTATAGAATTAATTTTCTGAACACACCAGCAAAGTACTGTATGATTGATAGGGAGAGTGCCTTCTCTGAAGTATTTTTTGTTGTGGAACACCCTTTCCATGAAGGTTTGAATGATGCTGACCTTGCAGATACTTTAGTTGTTGTTGTATGCTTCACATCATTTCTGACTTATGGTGACTCTAAGCCAAAACTGTCATAGGGTTTTCTTGGCAAGTTTTGTTCAGAGCAGATTTGCCATTGCATTCTAGGGCTGAAAGAGTATGACTTGGCCAGAGTTACCCAGTGGGGTTTCTATGACCAAGCTAGGATTTGAACCCTCGTCTCAAGGATCGTAGTCCACATCTTAAATCATTGCACAACACTGGCTTGCTAAGATATTTCAGTATCAAGGTAAAATATTCTGTTTGATTAGGTATTTAAAGCTGTTCTTTGTATTGTGTGTGTGTGTGTGTTTGTTTTGAGGGGCCTCTTTAGAGTTGTTTGGTGTACACATTTTATAGAGTATGTTTTTATATGGTATCATGAAAACATTTACTGTGATATAAGAAAAACTGAATCATACCAGGTGTTTAACTACTTCTTAGAGGCAAGGAGAAACGGAGATTAGTATGATAGCACCTGTTTTTGTAATTCAGTTCAGGCAGTATTGTAAAAATCATGGGCAGCTAAACATCTGAGGTGGCATCTGAGATTCACTTTTTGTTCTCTGCAAGCCTGGTAAGAGTTGAGATAGCATAGCAGGCCTGCTCAAGAATGCAGGATTGATGCTTTCAACTTTATGATATTAAGAAAAATGCATTTAAGACATGAATACGTATACAGTAAGCGACAAATGAAAGCAGATAGAGCTGGTGCAAAACAAACTGATCCTTAGTACTGAAATTAATAGTGTGTTCATTTTACTCTTTCCAGGGATATTATGATAACATATTTTGAACCTTCCATCTCCTTTGAAGGACTGTGTAATGAAGTTCGAGACATGTGCGCCTTTGATAATGAACAGCTCTTCACCATGAAATGGATAGATGAAGAAGGCAAGTTAAATCAAGTCAAAACTACATAAATTACTGGTGTCCCACATCCATGCACCTTCTTTCAGAGTTGAAATGAATATACTCTTTTTATTGTTGTCTGTATTGCTAATTTTAAAAATGGATCAAAGTTCAAATGGACCTGATGTATTTGTTTGAACTACTTTATGGTCAATGACTGTTACAGTTATGTTTATTTTCAGAGCATTGAGCCTGTAACATCTTTTCAGAAAGTCAGAACTGTTACATCTCCCCTCCCCCCAAATGCTTTTTATTAATTATATCAGAAATAAATTTCAGAAGATATCTTTCCTAAACCTTATGGAAACTGTTTTTGTTATTTCAGTAGTTATTTTTTTGACAGTGCATTATGTCAGTATATTTTGATGAAATACCTTTTTGAAGTCATAGGTCACTTCTGCTTCAAAAATGGAACTGTTGTTACTTTTTATCACTAGAGCAAGGAATGAGAAACCTGTGGCCCTCCAGCTGTTGTTGGATTCACACTCCCATCAATGTGCCCATTTGTCAAGGGTTATGGAAATAGTAATCCAACAACATCGTGGAAAGCAAATGTTTCACATGCCTGCTGTAGAGGAAAAGTACCTAGCTGGCCAGTAAGTCAAATAAGATCATTAACTAAAGCTGTTGCAGTATGTGCCACAGTTACATTTGAACAAGAGACGGTTATAAAAGAATGGAACAGTGAACATAAATGCAATTAAAGTTATTGGACTGGAAAGTGGCAAGACAAGTTTTCCCTTATGTGTCACTACAAATTATTCACAGTGCAGACTTCCTGGTGTTTAATCTCCTTTCACAATTCCAGGTTTAATAGAGAAATCATGTAAACTGAAAATACAGGAGGATGTTTTGCCTTCCTGAAGCATATAGTCAGGATGTGACAGAGACTCTACCAAGACTCATCAAATCAGCTGACTACTGTTCTCCTGCTGATTCATGGGAACAAATGATGTAGCCAAAGGGGTGTTCAGTGGATATCCAACAAATGTAAATGATAGTCGGCTAGTTAGTATATAAAGAGTACAAATGTTAATGGGAAGGGAAATGATCAGTCCTCTCTGTCAAAGGTTAGATGTTGATAGGGAAAGGATAGTCAAAGTAAAATGTTGATAAGCATAAGTCATCAAGGCAGGGTTGGCTTCCATGATACAAATATGGTATATTTTTTGCAGATGAAAGATTCCATGTCATGCGCCTGGGAAAAAATGTTTTAGCAGGAGCCTTGCAAACGTACTCACTAGTTCCTTGGGGTAACAGTGGTAAAACCCCAAAGGTAACTGAACCAAGCAAGTAAGAGAAGAATGCAAAGGCAGAGGCAGACAATGGAGGTGGGGCCCAGTAACATACAGGAAATTTGGCTGGACAGCTCAAAAGTTCCAACACCCGTATGTGCTTCTATGTGTTGAGCACGTGCACATGTTTACTGGAAACCAGTAAGTTGAACCTGAAATCCTAATAGGGTATGAATACTGCTTTAGAGGCAAAGTTTGCTCCACAGAGGGTCCTGAGTTAGCCCTATATTTTCCTAAGCCATATCTTCTGTTGTGAAGTGAATCCAGTGTGTAATTTGCCTGCTGTTCAGGAGAGCAAAAGGTGCTCAGGGATTTTAATCATTGTCGATAACAACTAGATTCCCATCCACCCTGTGTCATTTGCTTTCCCATTTGAGAAAGCCAACAGCATGCAGATACATCCCCAGTGTGATCAGAGATCATCTCAGAGATGTACTTTGCCTGCCCTACAGCCTCCCCAGAGGGAGAAAGATTATGTAAAGAAAATCATCCCAACCATGGCACTAGCAAATCTCCCCAATTTCAAGAGGAGACAAATTGGAAACTACAGAAAATTTAGGTCAGTGTGACATCAATATTGATTGATATGGTAGACCAGATTATTAAGGTATCAACCTGTCAGCATCTGGGGAAAAAATAATTGATTAGTAGGGGTCAATGTGGATTTTTCAGGAAGAAGAGTCCCAAGTAAAACTTGGAGTGGATTCCAGTGGCTCCAGTGTATTATATTGTAGAATGTATGGCATAGGCAGACTTATTTTTATCTATTTTATTGATTGTATGTACAGCACTGTGTAAATCTACAGTGCTATATAGATAAAGTGTAATAATAATGTCAGTGAGTTTAAAACCCACTCCAGATTTTACTTTGAACTGTTCCTCCGAAAGCGATGTGGAATGGGAAACAGTCAGAGTGGGAGCCCCCACAATTGCCATGGTCATGCACCAGCTGCTGGAAAGAGATGAATGAAGCAAGCTACTATCTCTTCAGAGAGCCTATAGCCAGCCTGGGCAGTGATGTCACATAGCTGGCACCTCTGACTAGACTCTGCTTCACACCATTCAGTGGCAATGGTAGTAAGGTGTTTGGTTCTTCTTCCCCAGCCATCCAGTCGAAGGAGTGCTTGTGATGGCTGGGTCTCCAGTCATCTGGGAACTTCTCCTGAACTACAAAGGGTTAATCTGGGAGGAGGAACATGCTAATGAAAGATGACATCACATGCTAATGAGCTGTGACAGCATAGCTGATGTAAGGTCTAACTGACCAATCAGAGAGTAGGACCGCGAGATTCAAGAACTTTCTATGGGAAATCTTTAAAAGGACTTGTGCAGCCATGCGGTCCTTTGTCTCTCCCTTGATCCTCTCCTGAGGGGGAAACCAGATGCTGTCTCTTTGAGTCTGGGAGACACAGACTCAAGGGAATGCAGGTCGAGAGGCCAGGGGGCCCTCCCTGCATCCAGGAACTCAAAAGGACTACAAATCCCATCTGCTGTGAGTAGTTAGGAATGTGTTAGCTAGTGCGTTTAGGCCTTTTGTTATTTTCAACAATGGCTTGTCTGGAATGAATTCTGTAACTATGTTCTTTGACCTGCAAGGCAAAGGGGCTTTGCAAGAGTGTTATAAATTCTTTCTATCCTATTCTACCCCTTTTTAAAATAAACTTCTTTCTTAAAAAGCATCTGCTATCTCTATACTCCTATACACGCGCCTTAACTCGGTTACTGGTTGTTCTGGGTTGGCAAGAAAGGAAACTAGATCTCTCTCTCTCTCTATCCCTCACAAGTCTCAGTGTGTGTGTGGGGGGGGGAGGAATTAATTCACTGAGTGGTGGCAGCGCGACTATAGGACCTCCAGGGGTCTCATTCTGCTCAACAGGGAGCGAGAATGGAGATCTAGGAGATCCTAGAGGGGAAAGTGTGACAAGAGGGGACTCCCTGGGAGTAAAGGGCCACGCACAGGGTGCCAAGGGCTCCAGGGAAAGGCCCCCAAGTCACCACATGGTTGGCAGCGGTGGTTTTCCGGACTGTTGGAAACATTGCTTGCTGGGGCAAGAGTGTGTTCCGCTCTTGGAGTTTGATTTCAGTGTGATGCTCTGAAGAAGTTCTCTGTTCTCTTTCTCTCTATCTCTCTCCGCACTCTCTCTCTTGTGCTCCACTGACGAAGGGTTAAGGAGAAATAGTGCTGGCTCTTTCACTTCTGTTCTTTGCTTTGGGAGGAGGCCTTTTCAAACTGAAAGAGGCTTGAGTTTTGCTTTTCTTTCCTGCTCTCTCCTTGGTGATTGGAGGGGATAGGGTCGGGTGGCTCCTGTTGCCTGTGTGTGTGTTTGAGCTGTTTGCAAAAAAGGGGGGTGGCTTTGCCCACGGCATCCCTTTAAACCTAACAGGCAGAGATCAAGCTTGCTAAAAAGCTGTGATCTGATCACTTTGCTGAAGGGGTGCTGGAGACAAAGAAATTGCAAAGTCGCCAGTGATTTTTTTTCTTTCCTCTTTCTTTTCCCTCTCTCCAAGTGGGGGGGAGGAGGGAATCAAGGAGAAGTTGCTAGGGGCAACACAGGGATCCCTTTGATCCTCTTGCCTGGCAGGACCAAATGGTCAATTTCCTGTTCTGTGGTCTTTCTCTTTCTTTCTGACTAAGGAAAGGGGAGGGGGACATTTAGCCCACTCAAGGAGGGGCTGCTTCTTTTCTCAGTGAGCTTTACACAGGCCAGTTTTTTTCCTGTGGCTACTGACGCCTGGAAACACCATCTAGTGGTGGAGTTGGAGAACTGCAGGAAGGGAACTCAGTTTCTTCTCTCCTTTACATTTCTGGCTCCCAAAGATTGCAGCGTGTTCTGCACACATCCTCACTTCATGCAAGCCATTGTGTTTGTTATTTTTTATTATTAGTCCTTTCGCGTTATACTTTATAGTTAGTTGTTTAGTCTATGCACCTGCGCTCTGGCAAGGTCACTACCATGGCTGATAAAACCCAACATACCTCAAGGGAGGAAGTGGTGACTGTATCGCCGTCTCCGAGCCCACCGTCCCCAACCCACGTGGATATGTGGACTCACATGATGAAAATGTTCACTGACATGCAGAAGGAAATTCAACGAGACATGGCTGAACAGCGCCGCCAGGACGCTGAGATACAGAAGGAAATGTTCTTGGAGATGCAACGGCGCAACGAGGAGATTCAACGAGACATGGCTGACCAGCGCCGCCAGGACGAAGAACAACGACGCCAGGATGCGGAGGAACGACAGCGCCAGCTGACAGCGCAGAACGAAGAATTGCAACGCCAAGTGGCAGACCTACGTGCTGGTCGCAACCCAGGCCAGCCACAAACGCCGCTGCTGGTGCGGGATGAAGGGCGACACCGACGCTTCCCCACCTACAAAGACGGCGACGACTTTGAGAGTTTCTTGGAGAGTTTTCAGCGGGTGTGCAGGACCCACGGTATTCAAGAAGACCAATACATGAATGAGCTTCGCCCACAGCTGTCAGGAATGCTTCGCGACATAGACGCCAGCATGGCACCGGAGGATGAGCAGAATTTCCACCTCTTTGTGGAGAGGGCTCGACAACGCCTTGGTCTCACCCCGGAAGCGGCGAGGAGACGCTTCAGACGAACAGACAGGAAACCGAACTCATCTGACTTCGACCTGGCTTATGCAGTTCAACGGAGAAGGGAGCTTTGGTTTCAAGTAGCTAAGGCAACCACACTGGAGGCAGCCTGCTTCCTCATCGACTTGGAGCAGTTCCTTGCACATTATCCCCCGGAGGTGGTCCAATATGTGCTGGACAAGAATCCTAGCAACATGCAAAAGGCAGCAGAGGCGGCATGCCGGTACCGGGAGTTTAGAGGAGACCTGCCTGCATTGCCCAATGCAGGCCATCCCAAGAAACCCCAACCTGCTCATCACTTCCCTCGCAAGGACAACTCCCAAGTTCAGCAGCCTAAAGCTGCTGCACCCAATCCACCTCAACAGCCTCGCCAGCCTCAACCCTCGCAACCACAAGCGTCTCAACATCCCTCATCGTCTTCACAAGGCAAACCTAAGGCCAAAGAGGCACCTAAATGCTATTCTTGTGGACAATTAGGCCATATTAGGGCTCAGTGCCCACAGAACCCTAGCACGATACATGTTATGGCTCAGGCCAAACCTCACGTGGCTGAGTCTGGTACAACAGTAAATCCTGATCCCTCCATGATTCCTGTTCACCTCAGGCACACCCTGTGGGTGGGTGACAGAGAGGTGGTAGCATACAGGGATTCAGGCGCACAGATCTCAGCCCTGCATCGATCCTTTGTGGACCCTAACCTCATCGACAACGACACCAAGGTTCTGGTAAAAGGCTTCAGGGCACCACCGAGTCTGCTGCCGACGGCAAGAATCCTCATCAAATATAGAGGATGGACGGGACCCTGGACTTTTGCAATTTACAGCGACTATGAATGCCCTGCCTTTGTGGGAGAGGACTTGCACCGCCATGTCCAGGAGGCGCAGCGAAGTTCCCCGCGCCGTCCCAGACCCACTGGTGCGAGCATATCTGTCAAGCCTGTGCATGCCCTCTTGTTCTCCTGCAACTATTCCCTCAGTCCATGCCACTGCCTAGCAAAACATTCCCTTGCATGTAAAGACAATAAGCTTTAAAATGGTATCCCTTTCCCATCCAATAATCCCTATGGCCAGAGAAGCTTCAGGATTCCTTCAGGAAAAATAAAAGTCAATTAGTAATGCTTCCACTTCCCAGTCCATAATCACCTCAACCTCACAAACAACTTGCCCATCAAAAGTAAAAACCTGCCATCCTAATCCCTTTAAACCAAAAAACGAACCTCCACTCTTTTGACCTTTTATATAGCCACAACCATTAATTCAATGGGTGGGCAAAAGAATGGTGCATGCATTAAATATACAAATAAATTATACTGCGTATAATTTAGATGATTGAAAGAGTGAGTCATCAAAAAATGACCCTCAAAACACAGAGGGTGCATGTAGTAACTCACTATCCTGCTATATGAGTTCTTGAGTGGAATGCCACAAGGTTTTGTCTTAAGTCTTGTGATGTTTGACATTTTTATAAATGAGGTGGATCAAAGTGTAGAGAGGAAAAGATGTGTGAAAGGAAGGGTAATTTGCACCATAGAACATGGGAACAAGATTCAAAAGGAAATAGCCACGAAGGACCAAAACGAATAAGATTCAGCAAAGATTTATGGCATCTTAAAGACAAAGTTTTATTTGGCATAATGCCAAATAAAATCGGTCTTTAAGATGGCACAGGCTTTATTGTGCTTGCCTTGGCAGACTAACATGGCTTCCCCACCTTGGAAAGATGAAATTAACAGGTAAATATAATTTCTTGCATTTAAGTACAAACAGTCAGGTGTGAACTGGTTTGAAGGCAGTACATGTCTCGTGCTGCATAATGAGGAGCGTAATGCCCAAGTCAGGAGAAAAAAATATTTCTGCTTGCTTCTGCATTAGGAAGGGCATATTTGTGGTGTTTAGTCCAGTTCAGGAAAGCATTTTAAGAAGGTGATCGGGAAATTACAGTTTGTTCAGACAAGTACAGCTATAGTGGTCAGGCGTCTGAAAATTAAGTCATGTGGGAAACACTTGATTAAGTCTGGTATGTTTAGTTTGGGGGGGAAATGAGATTATAGTTTTCTTCAAATATCTTAAAGGGTATCATGCAAAAGGTGGAGCAGATTTGTTATCTGTTGCTCCTGAGCACAAGCCTATAACCGCTTTGTGGATATAATAGGGAAGCAAATGTCAGGGGTAGTAATTGAAACTTCCCAGTAAAAAAATGCCTCTGGAGGTTGTCAGCTCAGCTTTCATTCATTGGGGATATTTAAGCAGAGACTGGGTGCTAGTTTGTGAGGGATGCCATCTCCACATCCTGCATTGCAGAGCCTGCATTGAGCAGGGTGTTGCTGTAGATTATCAGCAAGATACTTTCCAACTCTGTGATAAGTTAAATGTATGTTTCTCTGTTTACATCTAATAAGATACCTGAGTCATTGGCATGATGCTAGTCCAAACCTGTGACTGTGACCTGTGGAGGAGGATATCTCCAGTACTTGTCAAGGAAAAGTACTGTGAGCCCAACTTTTGGGCCCTATATGCATGTTGTTGTTCTGTGCCTTCATCATTTCTGACTTACAGGGACCCTAAGGTGAACCTGTAATAGGGCTTTCTGGCACGATTTGTTCAGTGGGGGTTTATCATCGCCTTCCTTTGAGGCTGAGAGGTTGTGACATGATTTTCCGTGGTAGAGTGGGGATTAGAACCCTGGGTATCCCAGTGTCCTAGTCCAGCACTCAAAGCACTACACCACGTTGGCTCTTCCCACATGCATGCAAACTAAAATATTGCACTCCAACCATTGTGTCCATGTTTTCAGATGTCTTTGCAGCTACATGAACTAGAACAATCAGTATTTGTTAAAAGCAAAAACAGGGTGATCCCTGGGTTAAAAACTGAAGAATGCTAGTTTGTTAGTGCTGTGCTAGAACTGCCTGAGAGGCTATATGCTAGATTTATAAATCCTAGTTTGTTAATGACGTGTTCACACTGCAATTTAAGTGTCCAGTTTCAGCCTTTTAAACATCTGACTTTTCTCTCTGCGGGTTCCTGTATTCTGAAAGGAAGAGCTTTATAGAGATGATGGAATAAAGGTGACAGTTTATTAATCCTGGCACACCTAGAAGCATTGTTATAGAAGCAAAACATGAATTCTTGTGTTTTTAATAGGGAGGAGGATTATAACATTAAATCCCCTTAGGTATATTCAAGAGTACCTGCCCATGTTTCATGTTGTCTTTTTTTTTATCAAGTACTTCACTTATGCTTTGTGCTTGGATGAAGAAAAACTGGTTTGTTCTTTCAGCATGTCTGAATGGTAACATTCTTACTTAATGTCTGTAGGTTTTTTCTCTGTGTGGTTTTGCGCCTGTGTTAACTGTCCTTGTATAATATGCTTGGCGTATAACATGCACACAAAATATAGCCCTTGAACTTTAGGTGACAAATATACTCAAATAATCAAGGGTAACAAATTCCTAAGTAAATGGAAGGATTATGAAATACATTTTTTTAAAAACAAATTGTGAAACCTTTCCACAGATAAGAAGGACCTTAATCTTAAAAAGCTATTCCGTGTGTTATGCAGCTATAAACTTGGTATTCTACACAGTGTATGCTCAGCAAAAAGCTGCAAGTAATTCAGATATTTTGACAAGTATGTCTGTTATATTTCTTTTACATTTATTTGAGAATTGGACTATGACTCTGGAGACCAGGGTTCGAATCCTGGCTTGGCCCTATAAACCCACTAGGTGATTTCAACTAAGGCACACTCCCTCAACCTCAAGGGATGGCAATGGTAAACCCCCTCTGAAGAAACTTGCCAAGAAAATCCCATGATAGAATTGTCATAAGTCAGACACGACTTGAAGGTACACAACAACAAAAAATGGACAGAGATCATAAGGAATCAAACAACTCTGAAGGAAGCTACTCTTTGTGGTGATGTAGGAATAAAGTTTGCAGCTGCTTGAAGTGCAGAAGTGAAGAAGAACTTGCATCATTTGATGCATTGTAAAAGCAGCCAAAGGGACATTGCTGCCAGTTGACCGTCATGCCAAAATGTGTAGGAATGGGAACAGGACCAGCAGATTTTTTTTGCAGAGTGATGTAAGCCACTCTGTATATGTGAACACCATTTCATCATATATTCTAATTTGCCAAAGACAGGTAGGTGGAAGTGGGTGGTACATATTTATCTGTTCACAATATCATGTACAAGTACAATATAATGTCATATTCCAATAGTATTTTTTAAATTTTGACTGAGTAATCACTGCTGTAGTGGGATATTTTTCTCTTGATCTGGAGAGTAACAACTTGTATGCTTTTAGAGGGAATTGTGTTTCTGCAGACAGACAAAGATATAAATGTAAATTAAAACTAGCTACACAGAGAGAAAGTCAACACACACTAAAAGTCACATTATGGGCCATCTATTTGAGTAATGTCTTCAGTGACCGCTGTAGCTTTCTGAGATGTCATACCCACTTGGAGATACCAGGGATTAAACCTGGACCTTGACTCTTTTTTTCTAGCTAAGTCCAAGGAAGCTATTTTATGCTAAATCAATGTGTGGTGTCAGAAATGGAGTATCTGTTGGAATGCCCCAGGGCTCTGTTCTGGGTCCCCTTCTGTTTTCTCTCTACACACTGTCCTTAGGTAAACTCATTAGCTCTTTTGGCTTTTCCTATCATCTGTACGCTGATGACACCCAGTTGTATCTTTCCACCCCTGACCTTTCTCCAAGGCTTGAACAGCAAGTTTCATCTTGTCTCACAGCTGTCTCACAGTGGATGCGCCATCGGCGTTTGAAGCTCAACATGTTCAAGATGGAGCTTCTTGTCTTTCCTCCTAAGTCCACCCTTCAACACTCCTTTTCTGTCTCTGTGGACAATATTTCTATTCAACCAGTCCAGCTTTCTAGTCTGTTCCAGCAAGCCCATAGTCTGTGTATCCCTCAGATCCAGACCACAGCCAAGGCTTGCAGATTCTTTTTATACAACATTGCCAAAATCCAACCATATCTCACTGCCTCTACTGCCAAGATGCTGGTCCATGCCCTAGTGATCTCACGACTTGATTACTGTAACGTCCTCCTGGTTGGGCTTCCTCTTTCTCACCTCCGTCCTTTAATTTCTGTCCAGCATTCAGCTGCACACATTATCACACCCGCCCACCGCTCTGACCATATCTCTCCTTTGTTGGCATCCCTTCACTGGCTCCCACTCCCTTTCCGTATTCAGTATAAACTTCTGCTGTTGACATTTAAAGCCCTCCATGTGTTGGTCCCTCCTTATTTATCAGACTTTCTTTCCCCTCACCTTCCCACTCGGGCCTTCTGTTCTGGTAGTCAAGGTTGGCTGTCTCAGCCCAGGATTCTCTCTGCCCCATCCAGGATTTGCCCCTTTTTCACTTGCTGCCCCTCACTCCTGGTACCTTCTTCCCCCACAAGCAAGGGCCATCACTTCTTTAACCATGCACAGCTTGAAAATATTTTTAAAAATAGAATTTCCAAAAGGCAAACCTTAATTTTGCCATTTTTTATAAGGGACCCCATTTTACTACACTATTGTATTTAAAGGGACTTGAGTATCCACAGATTTTATATCCACAAGGAGTCCTTGAACCAAACTCTAGCAGATACCAAGGACCCACTGTATTAGTATACTATATTTTAAATGATGTTTTATTATTTCTATTGTTGTGATTTAAATTCTAGTTGATTCACTGCTTTTATAATATGCATTTTAGATATTACTATTATTGTATGGTTATTTTATGGTTGTAATCCCGCCTCAACCCATTGGGAGAGACAGGAAAATACATATAAAATTATTATTATTATTATTATTATTATTATTATTATTATTATTATTATACATTTCAGTGTACAGTATAGAAAGCAATAAGTCTCAGAATCCAAATGCAGAATGATGACAAGAATTTTACTTGAAGAAGGAGCAGCTTAAACCAGGCATAATTATGCAACTTGAATAAACTCTGCTTCTTATTTTCTTTTTAAAGGGGATCCATGTACTGTTTCCTCTCAGCTGGAATTGGAAGAGGCCTTTCGTTTATACGAACTAAATAAGGATTCTGAACTTCTAATACATGGTAAGCAGGACAATAGGGAAGTGTGTCTCTGAGGGTGGGGAAAGGAGAAAGAGTGAACTGTGAACTGATTACAGTAGTGAAATCCTGAGCCCAAGAGATAGGATACACCATTCGTAATATTCAAATACAGTGCTCCCTCGGGTTACGAAATTAATTCGTTCCGTGGCTAATTTCGTAACCCGAAAAACCTTCGTAACCCGAATTGCCATAGGCGCTAATGGAAAAAAATAGCTCTCTGCTGCCCTCCGGTGGCGGCCTTTCCATTTAAAACAGCGCCGGGGTTTTTTCGTAACCCGAAAAAACCTTCGTAAGCCGAAACAATAAATCCCTATGGGATTTTTTCGTATCCCGAAAAATTCGTAAGCTGGGTAATTCGTATCCCGAGGTACCACTGTATTCATAAGCATTAAAACAAGTCCCTAAAGGCCCATTGAATGCAGTACAAAAGGGCAGAAGATTCTTTTGACTCTGCTGCACAGCTGTGAGGCAGAGCACTGGTGACATGGCAGCCTAGACAGCTCACGTGTTAAAACTATTTGTCACTACTATGAAGAAAATAATTTGTCCCTTTCCACTGGGGCATAAGTCTTGTATTCTGCATTAAGCTAGTCCGTAGGTCACAAAATAATGTGCAAAATTCCCAGTTGTATAGAAACCACCAAGCTAGAAAGTTAAAAAGCAGAGATGAAAGGCTATAGGGGAGAGAAAGATTCAAGTCCTCACTGAGCCCTGAAACTCACTGGTCCGCGTTAGTCAAGTCATATTCTCTCCGCTGATTATTTTATTTTATTTTAGTCATTTTTATTTTGCATTTCTCCCAATAATGGGACTAAAGGTGGCTTACACCATATATATATTTTTAAAAAGGTATTAAGAAAATTATAAATATAACATTTAAAAACAATTAAACAATTTATGAAGTTAAAGCATTAAAAATATTAAAATGCATTTAAAAAGCTATATACCAACCTTAAAACAGAACCACATAGCATTAAAAGCCTGGTTAGTTTGTAAAAGCCTGATGGCACAGAAATGTTTTGACCTGTTGGCAAAATGAGATCAAGGATGAGAATTCCAAAGTCTGGGAGAGGCCACAGAGAAGGCCCTCTCTCTTGTTCACACTAAACAAGCCTGAGAGGGAATTGGGACAGAGAAAAGGGCCTGTCCAGATGATATCAGAGCTCTCATGAGTGGCTCCCAGAAATGGACCAGTGACCAGTGGAGCTCTTTGCAACAGAGGAGTTGTGTGCTCCCTCAGTTAGCAATGTGGCTTCAGCTTCATGCATTCATTTTAAAATATTTATATCCTACCATATACCAAAAGACCTCAGGGCAGCATACAGTAAAATCAATTTAAAACTTTAAATTTGATCTACTTCAGAAAGTTACTGTGAGGATACCTTGAACTATTTGGGGGACAGATGGATATAAATGTAGTTGGTAAATAAGATTCAACTGCATCGAAAATGGTATGGTAAAATATTTTAATATACTTGTTAGAAAATATTCCATTGTATATCTTTGCAAACATGAGCATCTTCTAGGTGTACTTGATTTATTCTCCTATTTTGTTTTGATGTCTGTGTCTTTGGAGGCTTTTAATTTTAATTCATCTTCATAGCAAAAAAAAAAAACTTGTTTGGAGAGAAGTATCATGTATATCTTTTTTATTTTCAAAGAATTGTCAGTCACCTTTTTAGAGCAGATACATGATACATTCTTAACTCAGATCTTTTATAAATCATACTGGGAGAAGGCTGCTTAAATTATGGCCTAGCACCTAGAACATAGTATGCTGCCCTGAGGTCCAACCTACCATTTTCGGGCAAGGTATTGGAACGTGTGGTGGTTTCCCAACTTCAGGTGTTTCTGGATGAAATAGATTATTTAAATCCATTACAATTTGGTTGTATGACCTACAGAAGGAACTGGACAGGGGGAGTGTGTCCCTGCTAGTTCTGCTGGACCCCTCAGTGGCTTTCAATACCATCAACCATGGTATTCTTCTGGGACGCCTCTCTGGGATGGGAGTTGGAGGTACTGTTTTACACTGGTTGTGTTCTTTCTGGAGGAGTGAACCCAGAAGGTGGTGCTGCGGAACTTCTGAGTGAGATCCCTCAGGGTTCTGTCCCCTGTGTTAATCAACATATACATGAAACTGCTGTGAGAGGTCATCCGGAGTTTTGGGGTGTGGTGCCGTCAATATACAGATGACACTAAACTCTATTACTCCTTTCCACGTCAATCCAAGGAGGCTGTCCTCGTCCTAAATCAGTGTCTGGCATCAGTTTTGGACTGGATGAGAGCAAACAAATTGAAACTTAATGCAGACAAGATTAAGGTGCTCCTGGTTAGTTGGAAGGCATATCAGGGAATAGGCAATGTTACACTCCCCATGAAGACGCAGGTTCGCAGTTTGGGAGTACTTGTGGACCTAACTTTGAACCTGGAGGTTCCAGTCTCTGCAGTGACCAGGAGTGCTTTTGCATATTTAAAGCTTGTGCGCCAACTGTGCCCATTTCTTGAGACGTCGGATATGGCCATGGTGGTACATGGCTTGGTTACATCCCATTTGGACTACTGTAATGTGCTGTACTTGGGGTTGCCTTTGAAGAGCATTCAGAAACTTCAGCTGGTCCAAGGAGCTGTGGCCAAACTGTTAACGGGTTATACAGAACACGAAAAAAACTCCACTGGCTGCCAGCTTGTTTCTGGGCCCAATTCATAGTGCTGGTTATCTACGGTTGCCATAATTGTCCACTAAAACCTGGGACAAAATGTAGGAAAAATTCTAGACCAAACTGTAGGACAAGTACAGGACAAAACTCAGCCCAAAATGTAGGACATTTAAGGTCCTTCATTTTTCTTAAATGTCCTACATTTCAGGCTGAGTTTTGTCCTGCAGTTGGCCTACAGTTTGGTCTAGATTTTGTCCCACATTTTGTCCCAGGTTTTAGTGGACAATTATGGCAACCCTAGTATGACATATAACACGCTATGTAGCTCAGGTCCAGGCTATTTGGCAGACCGTATCTCCCTATACGTGCTGGCCCAGGCTCTGAGATCCTCAGGAGAGGCCTTTCTCTCTGTCCCACCACCATCGCAAACATGGTTTATGAGGACACAAGAGAGGGCCTTTTCTGTGGCTGCCCCTAGACTCTGGAACTCCCTTCCTAGGGAGAACGGCCCCCTCTTTGTTGTCCTTCCACTGGCAGGCTAAGACCTACCTGTTCAGACAGGCATTTAAAACAGAAGGTTTTTAAAGAATAGGCTGCATGTTGTAGTCTTTTAAAGTATTTTAAACACTTTTTGCTTTTAAATTATATTTTATTATTTTATATGCAATCTGTTTTAATATTGTAATAATTTAATTCTCTTTTAATGATAACACTTTTCTGTGTGCAGTTTTGAATCTTGTAAGCCACTCTGAGTCCCAGTTTTGGGAAAAGGGTGGGATGATGATGATGATGATGTCTAGAACTCATGATGTCTAGAACTTTTCTATATTGTATATTCTCATAAATACTTAAAGTTATAACTAATCTAGTATTGTTGGTTCCCCTCAGTATTTCCTTGTGTACCAGAGAGGCCTGGAATGCCTTGTCCAGGAGAAGATAGTAAGTATAATAACTTGGACTATGTAATAACATAATATAGTTTAATTTGATAGCTTGATGAATCTTTTATGTTCAGAATTACAATTGGTACTTGGAGACTGAACCTAAGAAAGAAATTAATTTCTTGTTAGCCTGTGGAGATTCTGGTTGATATTTTGAACATCTGTGACTTCATTCTTGTCTAATTCAACAATTAAAATTGTGTATATTAGTTTTTTATACCATCATATCACAAGACACTTATGCTCAGTGAAAAAAAGTTGCCTGAATTTGTATGCACTGATGTGGAATGAATCAATGTAGCTGAAAGTTGGTGAGGATTTGGTTTTGCTGTAGATGTTAAGTCCTATAATTCATGAGAATGTGTTTTTTCTTCCAGTAATTTCCCCTGGCTTTTGGGATGTTTCATTTATGCTTTATGTACAATGTTGGAAATGCATCCTGGTTATTGAATCAACATAGATTAAAGGCTTTCCCTGCTCAATATATTTATGGCATTACTCAAGCATGAATATGTCCACATCTTCAGAGTGCCCACTCCCTTCTCTCATCATTGGAATCTTGATTCTTAAAATTCCATGTTAGTTTAATAAATACATTTCAGGCTGAGATATCAAATAAAGATGAAATGAGATGGGTTTTTTATTTTAAAATAATAATGTGTTTCTACTAGTACTCTTAAATGTTACGATAGTAATATTGCCATAAAATGTGAGGGTCTGAATTAAAAGTATATATAGTGTTCGAAATTTGTGCTCTGGTGTACCACTACATTGTAGTATGGAACCTTTGACCTTTTGATGCTTTCGACTTCCAACTGCAGAAGCCTCAGCCAGCAGTAAGGGATTATGGGAGTCGTAATCCAAAGCATCCAGAGACTCAAAAGGTTCCCTACCTTTGTTGTAGTAGTTAACTGAGTGAATTGCTTTTCAAATGAACTTCAGACATGACATTCTTAGGTAGCTTGTAGGAAGTCACTGTCTAACATGCATATACACTCTCACTCCATATTTATATTGTGGAGTTAAAAATACTAGCTCATCCTTCCAAGGTAGTTCTTAAGGCTTGTGTGAAAAAGAAGGAAGAGTAAATAAAATATAAAGGCGGAGTAAATGTTACATTTTAGATAGCTCTCCATTTGAGATGTTTGTCTTTTATAGTACAGTACTTATAGTACAGTACTTGATATACAAATTATGTAGTCTCTTATCCTTTGGCAGTCCAAAATAAATCTATTTCGATATTCCAGACCTGTATAATCATGAACATGGGCTCAGTGATTGCTAGGAATAAAAGCATGCAGGTTTTCTATTTACATACCTGTTGGTTTAATATTTTTCTTAGAGTCTATCTATCGTCGGGGTGCACGACGGTGGCGAAAGCTCTATTGTGCGAATGGTCATACTTTTCAAGCCAAGAGATTTAACAGAGTAAGATTTCACCCTGACTTTTCTTTCATCTGTATTTAACCTCTAATATGTGTCGCTTTACCTTTTAATAATGTACGTTGTCCTTCTGCTGTATCAATAGTTTGCTCCTTTTATTTAAGCTGTGATACTGAGAAAATAGATCTTTCAACATTAAGTTTTCTTATCAACTTCCAGTCCAATTGACATTTATTTACTTTTTAATATAGCAAAAACTTTATTTGTAGAATTTGTTCTCATTGATAAGACACTTCTTTTCAATTGTGTTGAAGCCCTTAAAAGACAGGCAAAGATTTTGTGAACATTTATGCAGAGTCAGTTAGTTTAATATAAGATAGATAAAAAGGATCTGTTTAGTGTTTTGGGCATAACATACTTATGTCTACAAATGAACGCCACTATCATAGAAAATGAAGGTTCCTGACAACTAATGAAGCATATATGTTGTGCTTTAGGGTGTTCAAACCACTTTCCATACTGTGACTGCATTTAGATTAAAATATCTTCTTTTAATAAATTAGGAAATGAACAAACTTAAGCAATCAAACCAGGAAGTACCTAATTAACTATAATTTCCTGTGGTTTCCCTCTCTGGGAGAAGCCAGAATATTAGGAAAAAGTTCAGACTGCTTCAGTATATTGGCTTATCTCTGCAATTGCCATAACTTCCTAGTTTGAACAAAACAAATATTATTGTTCATTAAAGGCTGCCTGCACCATCTCTGTGGTTTACCAGAAGTGTCCAGGTACTATTACATGCCAACTACCTTGTTTTCTAATTGTGCATGTAGCAATAGCAATCTTGTAGTCATCAACAGAAATCCAAGATTATTTTTGCTTTCCTTAAGTTTTGAAAAGGGCAATGTAAACATTTCTACATCTTTGCAGACTAGTGAACAATATAGAAGACTTCAAGAAGACTTAAAATGACCCTACAGTACTCCGAGAAAGCTTATGCCATAGTACATTTCTTGTCTTTATGGTGTTTGTTTATCATGCAGCAAAGTAACAGAGCAGCCCTTCTAGAAGTTTCAAATGTATTTCAAGTACTGTATATAATTAGGGAAGATTATAATGACACTGAAATGTGGAAACTATAGAGCACATGCAAACTATACACTTTTAACAGCTTAAGTATATAAGAAGTTAGTAGATCCTAGAAGATGATGAAACAAAGTATTAAAAAGTACAGGTACCCCACCCTTACCTGGGAATTCCTATGTATGTACTGTGAAAAGATGCCTAGTTTTGGCAAGTTCTGTTGGGTGACAACTTGTCAGGCTATCTTCTTCTCAGAAGCCAGCTGTTTTTCATAGGCTCACAGAGCAGTGAGAACAAATGTCCAATCAATGAAAAGATTGGTTAGCCGAGGGGGAGCCTAGCCTAGACCTGCACAACTTGGCCATAGGCAAGTTGTGCAGGCCATAAAATTAAAATAGGCTAAACTTATGTGGCCAGGTTTTAATTATTAATAAATAAATAAATAAATAAATAAACTATTAATATTAATTCCGTCCTCCTCCGCCCAACTCTCTCCTCGGGAGAAAGCCAAGTAGCAGAGGATCCTTGTGAGGCAAGCTTTCACCTGTCCCCCTCCTCCTCCACCACCCAGCCCTCTACTCGGGAGAAAGCCAAGTGGCGGAGTGGCCTTTAAGGATGAACATTCACCCCTCCGCCTCCTCCTCAGAAGAAAGCTGGGCTGTGGAGAAGGCTTCAGGAGCCTTTCTGGAGAAGTTGGCTGGCTACAATGCCATCGCCATGGAGGTTGTTCCACATCCTTGCTGGCCTCTGGAAAGCCTTTGGTGAGCTGCAAGTTGTGCAGGCCTGGGCTAGCCAGACAGACATTGTGGCGCTAGGTTTTCAGTCTTGTGTGCCTGGTAAGAGTAATACCATTCCCTTGAGCTGTGAAGGTTCGGTCACTGTTTGGAGATTTTTGTCATCTGTTGTTTCATGATTTGATGTTTGCTACTTTGCTTTTGGGTTGTGTCTTGTAAAAAAAGTCCTTTCTTCTGTCACAGGTTTAGGAGTTTGGTCATGAGGTTCATTTTGAGAAAAAATGGCCTATGTGACCATCATCCTTGGTTTAGGAGTTCCCTTTAGTGACATTGGAATGAGGCATTCAAGGATGTGGACTTACCTCATTCCCAGGAGACAGAGGAATCATACAGTGCTTTCACCCAGGTGAAACATCTGTTGCTTTTGATTCTCTCCAGTACTTGATCTAGAAAAGTTGGTATTATCAGTTGACATGCCGGTAATCCGTGCCACATACTAAACCAGTACTTCTCAAATGTAAACAGTAAAGTTATGAATTTTAAAAGTTGCATACATAGAACTGTAGTTTTCAGCTGGTAGAGAAGCAGCCATCCCAGGAAAGGGTTAATTCCTGGAATTAACCCTTTCCTGAATGGCTCTTTCTCTGTGGCTGGAATGGACCCTCATGGTAAGTCCTCCAGTGTGCTATTTGCTCAGCCCCAACTTACTGCAAGGGACACAAATAATGGTTAGTTTCTTTTTTAACAACTAAAAGTTTATAGGCAGTGTAGTATATGCTTGATGTCTTTTTTAGACTTTTTACTTGTGGACTTTAATCAGCAAAATGGAGAAAATTAGCTAAATAAAGCTACTCTATTATTTTCAGTTTGAGAACTACCTAGATTTTGGTGGTCTCATTGTTTGTGGTCATTTTGCTGTCTGTTTTTTCAGAGAGCTCACTGTGCCATTTGTACTGATCGGATATGGGGTTTAGGACGTCAGGGATATAAATGCATCAATTGTAAACTCCTGGTTCACAAGAAATGTCATAAACTTGTCAGTATAGAATGTGGCCGACACACACTACCACCGGTAAGTGATGCTAATCACTATAATTCTGTGCATGTGAGAGAGAATGTACCTATATATGTATAATAATAATAATTAAGACTGTTGGAAACTCAGCTTTTATTCATTTCATCAATGTTTTAAAGTCTGGTTTTGTTGCTTCCCTTTTAAAAAAAAAGGTTTTTTATCATTGCTCTGTGTTGGTGCATACTGGAGTGGCTGAATGAGGCTAATACTGTAGAGTCATTATATCATCCTGCATGATTTTGTGAACCAACTAAAATCATCTGCAGTGTTTGAATAAACTATGACTGATGGAGAGCCCTTATGTTTCACAACAATTTTTATAGTTTGTAATCAGAAGACTCTTCAGTTTGATAATGTACATGCATACTTAGAAGGAAATCCTAATTAGATCAGCGAGCATGACACAGGTAAAATATACAGTGCACCCACTTCATACTCAGGCACCCTATACGTAACAAGGAAATGTCACATACATGCCCCCAAGCCCCATTAGTTTCAATGGGGCTCAAGCATACATGGAATTCTTACACAAGGGGGGGTTTTGAACGGATCCCATGTGTAAGACAAGGGCACACTGTATGGAGAATTGGCACAGTGGTTAAATGGCAGTACTGCAGCAAGTATTGCAGCCATAAAGTTGTGAGTTCGACCCCAGGGTTCCAGGGTTGACTCAGCCTTCCAACCTTTTGTAGGTCAGTAAAATGAGTACCCAGCTTGTTGGAGGCAATTGGCTTATACAGTGGGCCCTTGGTATACGCGGGGGATCTGTTCTGGACCCCCCCGCGTATACCAAATTCCGAGTATGCTCAAATCCCTATTGTCCCCAATGGCGGCGCGCGTGCACGCGCGCCGCCATTGGGGACAAAAGTCCCTGGCTTACCCTCCCCTTTCCTTCCCTCCCTCCCTGCCTCCCTCCTTCCCTCCCTCCCTTTTCCCACTTACCTTTTTCATCGCCGCCGCCACCTTGGCCTCGGAGTCACCGTTACCAGTGGCGGCGGTAGCGGCGGGGAGGCATGGCCCTCGGCCTCCGCGGGAAGGCTGGGCGGCGCTGGAGGCCAAAGGGCCTCTCGCCAAGCCACCCGGCCCTTCTGCGGAGGCTGCATCTGTGAGGGGGCCAGCCTGGAGACCAGGCTTCGGCCTCCTCGTGGCTGCCCCCTCCGCAAAAGGGCCGGGTGGCTGCCTGGAGGCCCTTTCACCTCCAGCACCGCCCAGCCTTCCCGCGGAGGCAGCGGTGAGGCCAAGGCCGGGCGGCGGCTCCACTTCCTCGCCGCCGCCTCCCTAGAAGGGCCGGGTGTACTACCTGGCCCTTTTGCGGGAGGCACCGGCAGCAGCTGCGAAGAGGCCAAAATCTTCCCTGCAGCCTGGCCTCACCGCTGCCTCCGCGGGGAAGGTGGGCGGTGCGTGGAGGCGAAAGGGCCTCCAGGCAGCCACCTGGCCCTTTTGCTGAGGGGGGCAGCCACGAGGAGGCCGAAGCCTGGTCTCCAGGCCGGCCCCCTCGCAGATGCACGCCTCCGCGGAGGGCCGGGTGGCTGCCTAGAGCCCTTTGGCCTCCAGCGCCGCCCAGCCTTCCCGCGGAGGCCGAGGGCCATGCCTCCTCGCCACCACCGCCGCCGCCGGTAACGGCATCTTGGAGGCTGGCGGCGACAACGGCGGCGACGAGCAAGGTAAATGGGGGAAGGGAGGGGGGAAGGAGGGAGGCAGGGAAAGGAGGGAAGGAAAGGGGAGGGTAAGCCAGGGCGGCGTGCATGCACGCGCGCCACCATTGGGGACAACTTCCGGGTGCCTTCCGCGGATGCTCAAATCCGCGGAAGGCAAATCCGCGTATAAGAAGGGCCGACTGTTAGACTGTAAAACTGCTTAGAGAGTGCTGAGTTCACTGTGAAGCAGTATACAATGTTATTGCTATTGCTAGTGCCTCCGTCTGCTCTGTTGGTTGAATCAATGATATTATTCATTTTAAAACACTGAAAAGTTGTGATCTTTTAATTTTTTGTAGGACCCTATGGATCATTCATCCGACATCCTGATAACATAGAACCAGGTTATAAAAGCATACTTCATTGATATTGAGGAGACTAGATGTGAGGGCTAGGGTCATGAAAGAAAGAGACCACAGTGGTACCTCGGTTACGAAATTAATCGTTCCGCCGCCGCTTTCGTAACCCGAAAAGCTTTCGCCAGCCGAAAACCCATAGGCGGCTACTGGGGAAAAAAGCCGCGATTTCGTGTGGAAATAGCGCCGAAAAGCACCAAAAATTTTTTCGTAACCGAAAAAACAACATTCGTAAGCCGGAACACGTTTTTTTAAATGGGATTTTTTCGTACCCCGGAAATTCGTAAGGCGGCGCATTCGTAACCCGAGTACCACTGTATTCTTGTTCCATGAGGAACTTCTACACTGATGTTTTTGACTAGTCTGGTGAGAAGACTTGGCGAAGAAAAGAACTTTCCAATTGGCCACTTAATTAGAATCATATGAATCGTTAGAGTTGGAAGATGAGACCACTAGGGCCATCCAGTCCTGCCATGCAGGAAATCCAGATCAAAGCGAATCCTGACAGATGGCCATCCAGCCTCTGTTTAAAGACCTCCAAGCAAGGAAGGAGACTCTATCACCTCCGAGGTGGTCGATTCCATTGTCGAACAGCCCTTACTGTCCGGGAAGTTCCTCCTAATGTTCAGGTGTGAATCTTTTTTTCCTGTAGCTTGCCATCCATTGTTCTGGGTCCTGTTCTCTGGAGGCAGCAGAAAACAAGCTTGCTCCCTCTTCAAACATGACATCCTTTCAAATATTTAAACAGGGCATTCATATCGCCTCTTAACCTTCTTTTCTCCAGGCTAAACATCCCCCTCCCTAAGTCGTTCCTCATAGGGCATGGTTTCCAGACCCTTCACCATTTTTGTCGCCCCTTCCTGGACACGCTCCAGTTTCCAATGTCCTTTCTGAATTGTGGTGCCCAGAAACTGGACCACAATATTCTAGGTGGGGCCTGACCAGAGCAGAATACAGTGGCACTATTACTTCTCTTGTGATCTAGACCAGGGGTAGGCAACCTTTTTCAGCCGGGGCCGGGTTGCTTCCTCAGGCGACTGGGGGGCGGGGGGCGACCTTTCCACCTCTGAGGGGCGGGGCCACGTGAGGGGGCGGAGCTTCCACCCTCCATGAGCCAGGCCTCCCCCATCTTTGCCGGCCCTTGACGGGGCCCCAGGCCCCCGTCAGCGCCGGCAGAAAAGCCGATGTGGGCCGCCAGCGCTGGAGGACCTCCTCTTTGCCGGCCCCTAAACAGGCCCCAGGCCCCGTCAGAGGCGTGGCAAAAAAGCCGGTGGAAGCCGCCAGCACTGGAGGACTCCAGGGACGGCCAGTGGGCCCCCTAAGAGCCCCCCTGCCGTCCCGGAGGCCTCTTGGAGGACATCCAGGGATGGCAGCGGGGCCCCTAAGAGACCCCCTGCCGTCGCCGGAGTCCCTTGGAGGACCCCGGGATGGCAGCGGGGCCCTAAGAGACCCCCTGCCGTCCCTGGAGTCCTCTTGGAGGACTCCCGGGATGGCAGCGGGCCCGTAAGGACCCCTGCCGTCGCCGGAGTCCCTTGGAGGACTCCAGGGGATGGCGCGCGGGCCCCTAAGAGACCCCCTGCCGTTGCCGGAGTCCTCTTGGGAGGACTCCAGGGATGGCAGCGGCCCCTAAGAACCCCCTGCCGCCTCCGGAGGCCTCTTGGAGGACTCCAGCGCGGGCAGCGGGTCTCTTAAAGGCCCGCTGCCGCCTCCGGAGCCCCGTTGGGGAACTCCTGGGGCGGCAGCGGGTCTCTTAAAGCCCGCTGGCCCATGCGCGTGCGCGGAGACTTCACCGCATGGGCGCCGCCATTTTTTCTTCCAAAATGGCAGGGAAGGTCACGCGGAGACTTCGCCGCCATTTTGGGAGAAAAATGGCGGCGCCCATAGAGCAAAAAAGCCGGTTTCAGCGGCTCTCCTAAGTCTAGAATGCATGTTTGACTATACCTGGCTTCTCCTTTCCATTGTCTAACAAACTCCAGGAGAACATGGTCACTTCACACTAAGGATCCCACCACCTTGCACCCCATTAACCAAGTCATCCTTGTTGGTTAGGATCAGATCTAAAATAGCTGCGACCCCCTTGTTGCCTCTTCCACCTTTTGGACCCTGAAATTGTCTTCCAGGCAAGTGAGGGAATTGTTAAGCCTTGAGGATTTTGCTGAGTTTGACTTCCAGCAAATCAGGACGAGTGAAGTCGCCCATCACTACTACCATCTCTCTTTTCGACTGTGTGGTCATCGTTCTAGAAAGCATATCATCCAATTCCTCAGTCTGACTGTGGGGTCTGTAGTAGACTCCCACCGTAACATCCTTGTTGTTCTCTCCCCTTTGATTCTTATCCAGATGCTCTCCACCTGGCTTCCATGATTGATGTCCAGGATCTCTTCACTGGTTAAATATCTCTGACATATAGTGCTATTCCTCCTCCTTTCCTGTTTGGCCTATTCTCTTAATAAGGTTATACCCCTCTATTTCCACATTCCAATCATGAGACTCATCCCACCAGTTTCAGTGATGCCACTATATCATATTTGCTTTGTTTGTACTAGGAGTCGAGTTCATCTTGTATTTCCCATGCTCTGTGCATTAGTGTAGAGACATCGCAGACCATGTTCCCTTTTACTGCTGCCTGTGCAAGTTTTTTTGCCTCCACCTGTTGGGTCCTTGCACTTTTTTTCTTGTTTCCTCTATGTCAGTTTGACAATTTCGCTCCATCCCTTTCGCCTTCCTTAATATGTCTCCCTCCCCTCGGGAACTCAGTTTTACAGCCCTCCTGATCAAGTTCTTGAGGACTGTTGGCCAAAACAAACATTTCTTCCAACTGGCGTGAGATGCAAACCCGTCTGTTGCAAGAAGTCCCTCCTGATGGAACGCAGCCCATGATCGAAGAATCCAAATCCTTCTCGGCGGCACAATCGCGAAGCCAGGTGTTCACATCCGCTATTTTCCTCCCTTCCTGGAACATGCCCTTCAACTGGCAGAGAGAGACGAGATGACAACCTGTCAATCCATTCCTTTCAGCTTCTACCAAGCGCCTCGTATCCCTTTTGATGTTCTGAGCTGTGTCTTTCAGTATCATTAGTTCCCACGTGGACCAAAAGGAAGGGGTATTTGTCAGTAGGCTTGACCAGTCTGTCAGCCTCTCTGTCACATCCGGATCTTTGCCTGGAAGACAACACAACCTCTCGAGACATCTTGTCAGGCCTACAAATCACTGCTTCATACCCCTCGCAAGGAGTCCCCCACTACGACCCACGCTCTCCGAGGCTTAGCAGCGTTCCCCGGGTTGGGACTCTCAGGCTCCCCTGCTCTGTCCCTGAAGTCTGTCCCTGCTGCTCTCTTCATCCTCCTTGTTGATATGGGAAAGAGCTTCGAATTGATTTCTCTAGCTGCAGCTACCTCTGAACAATCCTTCTTGGCTACTTCTCTTTGTGACATTCCTCCGCCGATGTCTGCCTCCTCTGTTTGGCAAGTGACCTCTTCACCTTAGCATCTTCCTCTGCGTGGGGTACTCATCCAAGATGGTTAGTTCTATTGTGTCTCAGGAATCCTCTGTTCCCTAATATGCTGAAGTGTAGCTACTCTGGCCTCCAGCTGCGCACTTTCTCTCCAAGAGTGCTACCAACTTGCATTGGTGCATGTGAAGTTCTCGACTTCTGTATAGGCAAGAAGAGAAAAATCCCACAAGAGTTGCAGGTGACTGCAGATCCCTCGCTGTCCATACTGCAAAGTCTTTAGTAATGAATATAACAGTCAATCTAGTGGGAAATCTTCTTTAAAGGAATTGTACTGGCTGCTATCTTACATTAAAGGGAAGGTTCTGTTTCAATATCTGATCCTAACCTGATGCCACTTGAGCAGAGTTAAAGAAAATTAAAATTCCTCTCCTTCTCCTCTCTCTGGCGGACTGTCTGAAGGCTCTGGAGTTGGTTATAAGCTAGTCTGTAGCTCCGCCCCCTTGTGACTCACAGATGTGACTCACAGAAGCTCCACCCCTTCAGCACGAGCACACGGTCTCAAAATGGCTGCCAAGCAGCTCTTCTCCTTCTCCTCTCTCTTGCAGGTGACTAATTGTTTTATTATAGGCTTGTTTAGACTTGTGGTCATCAGTCTTGTTCCAGTTACAGATTCATGCTCAATCTTCACGTCTATTGCTATAGAATTGTTTGGACTATCTATCTGTCTGTTTACCATCAATCTAATTTTATATGGAATACCAAAAAATTAATTTGTTTTTTATCTGTAGGTATAGTATTTCCTTTAAAAATGAATTTTGTGGCTCAATGTAAGCAAGAATTTAAAATGTACTGTTCTTACTGCTTAAAATAATAAATCATTTATCTATGTACTGATAGAACTCTGTACATAGTCATATGAAAAGGGTAATAAAGCCGAAATACATATTGTAGGGAAGAACAGCTTAGTAGGACTTGACATAGCTATGCTTTCCTATGATGTAATTTACTGTATACTTCCCTGTGGATACTGAAAGGTAACTTAATAGCTTGGCAAAGTCAAATACAACCTAAAGAAATTAATTCCCTTGCAGCAGTCACATTGGCCCTGGCCAGTTGACACTCTTGTACACCATAAAAGCAAATAAAAATTGTTAAGAATTTATAGGAAAAGATGCAATTGACTGTGGATTTAATTTGTCTTACTTTCTTTCCTGAAGTGATTCCATATCATCCTTCCAGTCATGAAAGTTTAGACCACGTTGGTGAAGAAAAGGAGGTATTCTAAGTCTTTTCTGTTATGTGTTCTAACCAAGTTAGTACTGCATTTCTAGACCTCTAAGAAGCTAAACTGTACCTTCAACATTGCCGGTTTTCTTAATACTTGCTGATAGAGGGGGAAATTAAAAGTTTTGACAATACTTTCAAGGAAGGTTTCCATCTATCTACTTAAATGTGTCCATCTACTTACAGGCAACAAGTATTAGAGAAAGTGGCAAAGTATCTTCCAGTCTTGGACTCCAAGATTTTGATCTACTTCGAGTTATAGGGAGAGGCAGTTATGCAAAAGTACTTTTGGTTCGTTTAAAGAAGACAGAGCGCATTTATGCAATGAAAGTTGTGAAAAAAGAACTAGTCAATGATGATGAGGTAAGCAGTATTTATGTTAACTGACCAATTCTTTAAATTCTGTATTTACTGCAAAAACTCAATAGTAGTTTTTTTTTACCTGCCAGGCCTACTCGCTATATTTTATGAGGCTGGGATACAGCCAGCCATTATGAGGCCCTTTACCCAGACCTTTCTTGTCTGGTCATTCATTCTTTCTTGTCAGGTTGTTCATTCTTTCTCCAACCACTCCAGCAGGTTGGAGAATCCAGAGTTGAATGCTGTGATGCATGCCCACAGTTTAAATACAGCAATGACATATTGAGCATAAATATCCAGCCAAGAATGAAGTCTTTCTTCTGGTTGAATTAGGAGCAGCAATCCATAGACCCAATGAGTTATTATCTTTGTGCCAGCTGGATAGGCAGGGATCTAAATTCTTTTTTGATTATGACCCTTTACTCTCTTCCCTAGCCTGTCAGTTTTTAATTTCCTCCCTTGCCAGCTGGACACACTTTCCCATAGCTCATTAAAGGCTGTGCTAATAAATGGGTAAAAAAATGGAGGTTAATTCTAAAAAAAGAGAAAGATAGAGGAGGAAGAGATTGGAAAAGAATTCTTTATGGTGATTTTGGATAAAAAGAAAAAAATACACTGTGGCATTAAAAACAAACCCAGATGTCTGCTGCCCAGCATGACTCTGGCGAGAGATAAGAGACTATATTAAAAAGATTTTTTTATTTCATTGAGTGAGAGTGAAGAGGAGAGTGGCATTGCCTCAGAAACCAAAATCAGAGAAGTCATTTTCTTGGAAGGTAAAAAAGACTTTAAAGCATAAAGTGATACAGGTGGAGTTTTAAAACCTGAAAAATCTGGCAGAGCTGCAGCAGGAAACAGAATTTGGAGGTGAAGAAGTTTACAGCGGCTGCTTGAAGTTGCCATCCTGGAAACAGAGGTTCTAAACAAGGGGACAGAGCTAAGGTAGACAAAAAAGATGCCCTCATTAGTGGATTGGATGCAGCCTCCTCACAGTCTCAGCAACTGAGTGAGAGCTCAGTATGCAGAGGAGGAGAATATAATGTTTATATTCACAACCTTCAGGAGCACCACAGTCAGTCCAGCAAACATTTGGGTCTCCACACCTTTGCAGTGTTATTACTGTGGCTGGAGACCCAGCAGATATATATGCCATAATTAAGGAAGTGGTAAACAAAGAGGTTAATGTCATTTTTAGGCCAAATAATGTATTGAAATTAAATAATATGTACAGCAGAGTGGGTGTTGTAAGTGTATAAATCACAAAAAGGAAGTGACCTTTACAGGCAACTTCAGGAGAATGAAGGATTTAGTCATGTTTTGAAACTGTATTGGCACAAGACTTCAGTTACATTCTAAAGGCACATGGGAAGTGGCAACAGATTACTGCATCTGGGGTCAGAGTGCATCACTGTTGCCTTTCCACATTTAGAAACAAGATGTGGCTTGCTCTCTTCAGAGTATGTGTGTGTGTACATATGTGCGTTCATGTGCACACACATGCCTTAAAGTTGCTTATCAATTTATAG
Organism: Sceloporus undulatus; assembly: GCF_019175285.1. Lineage (NCBI taxonomy): Eukaryota > Metazoa > Chordata > Lepidosauria > Squamata > Phrynosomatidae > Sceloporus > Sceloporus undulatus. The sequence continues at coordinate 254,593,574 of NC_056524.1, forward strand.
TGACCCCATGCATTTCATTGGGTTTTTGTAAGTAAGGAATACTCAAGGTAGTTTTGCCAGTTTCTTCTTCTGAGCTATGGCCTATTGTACCTGGTATTCATTTGGTTTTCTCCTATCCAAGTACTAACTGGGGCTGACCCTGCTTAGCTTCTAAAATCAGACAGAATTTTGTTTCTTTAAGGTACAGTCAGTAATTATACGTTTGTGTATTTTTAGTTGCTAGCCATGTTTCCTTACCAAGGGCCAGAAATGGATGCCATTTGGCTGTTTATCTCATGTTTAGTAGTCAACTTAGTTCTTTGTTGGTGTCTTTGTACATCACCCATATATTGAGGTATGCTAGTACATATGCAAAACATTTGGAACATTCTAGAGCTGATCAGCATCTTCTGCCAGGAGTACTACCCTCCTGTCTGCATACCAGTACCTTTTCCTCTCCATTATGTTTCAGATCCTTTTCATATATGACTCCGTAAGCAGCATTTAAAACTTTTCTTCTGGTTATCTTGATTTGAGCCCTTTGTCTGTTTTAGATATAGTTCTCTAGTTCTTCTTTATAGTGTCTGTGACTCACATGAATGGTTTATTTGTGCTTCATTTGGAATCTATACAGCTATATATAGAGAAAACTTTGGCCTTGGCCCTGCCTACCTCATGGCAGCCTTAACCCTCAATTCTTGCTTAAAGACCTTAGTTCCTTTCTTTCCACCACTAACAGCAGCTTTATAGGAACACTCCAGAGTGGTGGTCTCTAAACTGTGCTCTGGAAGGGATTTTGGACTTCAGCTCCCAGAATCCCAGAGTATTGGCCAACATGCCTGAGGCTTCTGGGAGCTGAAGTCCAGAACTCTTAAAAGGCACAGTTTGGGGACCACTGCTCTAGAGCTTTTTGGTCTGTTTACCAACTATTTTGTTCAAAACCTTTTCCCTTGTGAATTTATGGTTTAACCAGTGACTTTCTTGACCATTCTTCTTCTTTTGTAAGCTACCTTTCGGGGCAGGGGGCTTGGCTTCTGTGTTCAACCATATCTTCAACTCGTTCATTTAAGAAATGCATGACAGGCAGTTCTAAAACACCTGATTCTGACAGGCATTCCCACTGTCTTCTCTTGAGAAATCCCATAATGTGTCCTTCTGTACCCACTGCAAGGTGTTTACACCGCAGGCCTTGCTCAGAGGGGGAAAACATTGAATCTTCCCATTGTTTCATACGCATCCCAATTCTGGTACAATCAGTGGCAGAGGTCACTTCACCAGCTCCAGTGGAGGACATTGCACTACCATAGTACCTTTCTTCCTCCCTAAGAATCCACGGGTCCCCAACTTTTGTGAGTTTGGCACAGGCAGCCTCCCTGTCTCCTCCTTCTCAATACCACTTACCAAGCTCCACGATCTAAAACGGAGGAAGCAATCCCTTTCACCCTACTCCTGTGACCATCACCACTCTCCTGCATATTCCTCAACTTATTCTAACTATACAACTGATTGCAACTACAAATACAACTATGCATACAACAAGACTCCTCACTATTACGATACCCATTCCATTACTGGTACTGCTTTCCTCATTGACACTTATGTGACTGACATTATTCTTGGGACTGTCCCCCTAGGAGGTCACACTCTTGGTCTCTTTCCACACTAGGCCTACATGGAAAGAACATAGTACCATTCTTTGACCAGAGCCTACTGCAGACCTTCCTCCCCTCCAGTTCCTCTTTGAACCCACTCGCTTCACAAGGTATCTCCTTCATTGCTTCCCTTACACAAAACAGTTAGGATGCAAATCACCAGTTTCATTGCCAGTGTTGGATATCTCCCCCACTTACTCTTTTCCCCATACCCTTGCCTGCCACAAGTCCGCCTCATGATTCTGCCACAACGACAGGTCCTTTGTGGAACAGACAGTACAGATGGCTAATGCCCTGGAGCTCAGTGTCAAGCAATCAGACCCAGAGTTGTCTGACCCTTTACAAACATATTCAAGACATAGTTCCCACACTCATTCTGTACCTAAGATGGGGCTTTCAACTTTCCCCCAAAGGCTCTCCAAATGGGTGGTGGAAGCTATTAGGGTCGCTTATGAACTGGCTCAATTATGCATTGGGATTGTGAGGGATGCCTCTGTAGCTATGTCAGAAGCACTGTGGCACAGAGTTTCCTTACCTGATCTCCAAAGTAGCACATGATCATAGTCATGTGTTACTGTTCGAACAACAGATCCAGAGCTACTTTCTTTTGGCTGTACAGCCCCGACTTCGTTTGACATGGATCCTGCCTCCAGTAACCTGCTAGTGGTCATCTAGGAGCCCTGGTGGCGCAGTGGTTAAATGCCTGTACTGCAGCCATTCACTCGAAACCACAAGGTTGCGAGTTCAAGACCAGCAAAAGGGCCCAAGCTCGACTCAGGCTTGCATCCTTCCGAGGTCGCTAAAATGAGTACCCAGACTGTTGGGGGCAAATTAGCTTACTTGCTAATTAGCTTACTTGCTGTTCACCGCTATGATCTTTGGAATAGCGGTATATAAATAAAACAAATTATTATTATTATCTATAAATGGACACAACCCACCTTCCTGTCTTTCCACATCTTTGCTGTATTTAGAGTTGCTGAAGGAAATAATTGAGGAGAAGGTACTGAGGCCCATCCAAGCATGCACATTGGATAATGGAGGCACACCTCCAAAAAACTTTTTCACTTTACAATATTCTGACCATGGTCCAGTACAGCTGCAGGAGCTGTAGGTAGACAGACAGACAGACAGACAGATACAAGTTCATTATTATTTGGCTTTTTGATAAATTACTGTGGAGCCATTCCCATTGCAGATTTATTGACACCAGAAATATTAAGAAATTACTATTTTGACTGTGTGTGTTTTCTCTTAGGATATTGATTGGGTTCAGACAGAAAAACATGTCTTTGAGCAGGCATCTAATCATCCTTTCCTTGTTGGTCTTCACTCCTGTTTTCAGACAGAGAGCAGGTAACTGTGCAGTAAAATCTTTGCTTGTTATTATTATTATTTTTTGAAATTTCATTGCAAACCATGAAAAAACCAAAGGCAGGAAGAAACCAATTATTAAAATATTTTCCTAAAATAAAATAAAATATTTTCCTAAGGAAACTGCATATAAATATGTTGCATTTTACTAATTAAAACTTACAAGGAATTGGCAGAATGCAACACAATTATACACAGTTTCTTCAGGAAAAGATTTTAATGGCTGGTTCCTTCCTGCCTTAGAGAAGATGGTAAAGAGAAATTTAGTTTCAGAAGTGGTTTTCAGAAGAGAAGCAGTCATTAAAAAAAGAAACCATTCAAAGAGTTATGGATGGTAAAATATTAAAATAACATATAGAAGATTTGTTGATGAGGTTAATAAGAAATGTAGGTAATAAAGGTGGAAGGATGAGGGCATGGTGTTGTGAGTAAGATTCTAGCTAGTATTGAAAAACTGAATGCCAGAATATGCAGGAAATATTGTGTGGCTGCTTTCTTACATCCTACCTGGGAGTAAAGTTGATTGCTCTAATTAGGATAAAAAAGTAACTTAAACATGGAAAAATATTTAAGGAGCAGTGATGTAAGAACCATGCTTTAGTTGGTCAGGTGTCTTTCTGAAAACAAGATAGTATATGAGGCAGATGAAGTACTTGATTTTAAGAATGAGAACCTGGTATAACTGGCAGAAGGTTCATAAGAAAAGAGTATACAATTATAAAATTATTTTCAGTAATTTTTCAAGAGTGATATAGCATTTGTTTGATTAATTTAATACATTTACTTACCTACCTGCTGTGACATATTTTTTAAGAATACATCCTCAGACAAATTTTGGTGGAGGAAGGGGTAGAACATTGAGAAGAGGTCCTGTAAGGAACACTGAAACAATTCTGTTGTGCTCTAGGGTAGTGGTTCTGTCTCCTTTTCTCTTTCCCCACCCCAATGTCCATAAAGGAATAAGGGGGGAAATAGTGAACAGAACATGATTGCATAGAGAAAACGTACAAGATGAGCACCAGTGGGCATATGTGACTATTGTTGGGATTGGATTAACAAAGTGGAGGCAGGAATAATTTTTGGAATTAAACACACAATAAGAAGATTGACATAAATAGGACATAAATTAACCCTTTATATATTTTACTTGTGTGTTTCAGGTTATTTTTTGTTATAGAGTACGTAAATGGAGGGGATCTCATGTTTCATATGCAACGCCAAAGGAAATTGCCAGAAGAACATGCCAGGTATCTCTTTCTCTAGTGTGGGTTTTACACTCTACTATGGGTTCAGACAGAAAACAAAGGTGTCAAGTTAGATGGATTATCTTTTTCTTGTCTCCAAAAGTTAACATTTATTGTTTCTCAGCTTAGTTCTTGAAATGAAGCAGTTGCATTTCGGTGCTTCAAATAATCTGTTTCAAAGATGCTAAAAGTAGATCATATTTAATTTTTCTTATTTTTACTTTAAGTGTAAAGGTATGATTGCCCCCACTGCCGCTATTTTGTGATGCTGCATTCTGTTATTCCTTTCCAGAATAGCAGAAAAAGGGAAAGAATTCTCTGTTCCATGCTTCTGTATGCATTGATATTCTGGATTCAAACTTCTAGTTTGAGCAATTGCCCTCCAGTTTGATATCTGCAGGCAAACTGTATTAGCTCCTGCCTGAACAGCTAGGAGATTGATATTCTGCTGTTGAATTTCTTTTGCATTATATTTTTGGCCTGTCAATATCAAATTTAGAAATGACTGGTTGCTGTCATTGACCATACAGTACCTGTCATATTCCAGCTAAGAGAGCTAGAACTTGAGTTGCTTAACTTTCTGCGAAGAGAGTGTACATCTGACAAAAAACATATAGAAGCTTTAACTAACATGATAAGAATGAATTTCTAAATGAATTAGAATTAGGAATAATTCCTGCACAAAAGATATGGAGACCTGGTTTCTAGGATTGGGTGGGAGGCTTGAGATGCTCTTACCCACCTCAATCCCCAAAACAGAAGAGGCGAGATATAAATAAATATTTTATTATTATTGTTTATTATGGCTAGTAAGCTTAGAATGGGAGCACAGTTTCATCTTGGGAACTGGAATATATGCTGCTGGTGGTGGATGGTCCCACCATATTCCTGAAGGTCTCTAAATAAAATGAGATACCATAATTTCGTTTTAGGTTTTATTCTGCAGAAATCAGTTTAGCATTAAACTATCTTCATGAAAGAGGAATAATTTATAGGGATCTGAAGCTGGACAATGTGCTACTGGATTCTGAGGGACATATCAAACTGACTGACTATGGCATGTGTAAGGTGAGAGTCAAAATCCTCCAATATTTTATAGACTTGATATTCCTAATGGGGTGTCTTTAAAAGGGGGGTATGTATTGGCTGTGTTAAAATATATGCAATGATAAAATCATCCTGCAACTGAAAATGTAAAGAAAAGATATATCAATGAACTGCTTGTGTCTTGGTAAGGATGTATTGTTTTCTCAATTTATGCTCAACAGTAGCAGCAGTAAATTGCTACTATTCAGGTGCCCAAAATATGAGAAGACTGTCCATATATTTGTTTCACACTTGAACAGAAATCTAAAATATCTAGTAAGTAGATTTTCTACCAATGAAGTGTTTGTAAAGCATTGACGCAATTTTAGTTGCTATTTCCAATTAGGGTAGGCTTACTGAATCATCCATTCAGTATTCATTTAGTGGGCCTAGGCTAGCTATTGGATTGTGGGTTTTGGCATTAGTTTTTCATAGTCTTCAGTTAGCAGCCCTGAATTTGTTTTCTAGGAGGACCTCAGGTTTCCTCATAGCTGTGCAAGAGATTTAATATTTCCTTGTTTTGAAAAAGTTGTGTCATGAAGGCAGGTTTAGGGTAAGTGCTTTTTGCAAAGTACTTAAGACAAAGTAAGGCCCTATACAGACAGGCCAAAATAAAGGTGCTTCGAGTCACTTTGGAGGAATGGTGTTTCAATGATACATGTGTCCTAAGAGTCCAGAAGCCGCACCAAAGCCACACTCCAGTCTGGAGTGCAGCTTTGATGCAGCTTCCAGACTCTTAGGACGCATGCAGACTCTTAGGACGCATGTATCATTGAAACACCATTCCTCCAAAGTGACTCGAAGCAGCTTTATTTTGGCCTGTCTGTATAGGGCTTAAGTCAGCAAAATACTTCCAGTTTTTCAAATGAAGGAAAACTGTATAACACATTCCAAGCCAGCAAATAAGAAGCAAATGAAGCTGTACCCATTTAGCCCAACACTCCAAACCATAGCAGGCAAACTAGAAGATCCAGCTCCTGATATATTTCCTTTTGGCAAGATACATCCCCACCTCCCTCAGTGATTTAATTGCTAGGCAAGAAATAGAGGATATAAATAAATGTAGAAATGCTACCACGTAAGCATGTTTATATGTAATGAAAGGTCAGGGTTTCATGTGAACCATGGCTTAGTGTGGACAATCCAACATGCTGGTTCTCGCTGCCTGCTTGCTCTTATTTGTCATGGTAGTGGCTGAGCAAACTGTAGAGTTTGCTTCATAATTTATTTATTAGTATGCCTGAAGCCAGTTCTTTTACTTTCCTCACAAACCTGGTAGATAACCCATGGTTTGTTGTAGTTTTACTTGTTTGTCTTGGTGGTGGTGAGGCAAGTCAGACAGATCCTGACAGGTTTGGCTGTGGTTTATTTTGACCACTTCTAATACAAATAAAAATGATCAGGCAGCTAGAGCCCAGCCCATTGATGCTAGCTTGTTGTGATATGCAAATCCAGCCAGTTTTAGTAATTCTAACAGAATTATTGTTCACTGTAAATGTTTTCCCCATTCTGCCAGCTCAAAACTGTAAGCATCAATAAAATAGTACTTTCCTACATAGTGGTTGAACAGAAGGGTGGTGCTCTTTATATAAGGTGTGAGCATTGCTTAAGAACTGAAAGCTTCTGTTCCTGGCTAAACTTCTGGTGGATGTAATATATTATATACAAGAACAATGCACTTCATGTGACAGTATATCAGCTGATGTCTTTGCTTTGCATCTAACCCAGAATCAATCGTCATACATTCCTTATACATAAAGATCTTTTCACCTCTACTTTTTGAACTAACTTGTAGATTTTTCTCACCCGTTAGCACTGAATTTGTGCTATGTTTTACTCAGTATATTTGATACAACATTTTTAATGGGAGATCACCAGAGTATACCAGGTGCTATTGGCTATATTTCAGAGGAAGAAACTGGCAGAACCACTTCTGAGTATTTTATGCCTAAGAAGAACCCTCTGAAATTAATGGGCTTGCCATCAACAGGAGACATGAAGGAACATACACACACATCTTAGAAGAAGTTGGCTAAGAAGTTAGATAAGGATAAAGCCTATTGGTAATGAGTGGGCAATGGCCAGAAGATGATCAGCATCAAGACCTCTATTCAGATAACATAATGAAATACAAGCATTCTCACAAAATTAGAAAGTGAAGTAGAAACAATTATGTGTGTTTGTGTAGTGTGCCATCAAGTTGTTTCCAACTTATGGTGACCCTGTCACAAGGTTTTCTTGGCAAGATTTGTTCAGAGGAGGTTTGTCATTTCCTTCCCCTGAGACTGAGAGCATGTGACTTGCCAAAGGTCACCCAGTCAGTTTCATGGTGGAGAGGAGAAGGGGTACAACCCACTTTGCACTGCAGAAACAATTATCCTGCAGTGCTAAATGAGTTCTACCTCTTCTCCTCTCCTATATATAAATAAAAAAGCGGCCAGTATGTCTGTTCTTAAATGTAGTTCATATCAGTTTTAAAAAAGTAAGTTTGAATATGTAAGCAGTTTGTTTACTATTAACTGTAACATATTTTTCTCCTTCCTTTACATTTTAAAAAGGAAGGATTAAGGCCTGGAGACACAACCAGCACTTTCTGTGGCACTCCCAACTACATTGCTCCAGAGATCTTACGTGGAGAAGATTATGGTAAATCTTGCCATGTTGTGAAAACAGTTTGAAATTCGGCTGTGTACATACAAAATTTGTTGTCTTGCTGTGTAAGAATTGATGTTCATTCAGTAGAACGTATTGTTAAATTTGCAGTAATATGCCATTGACAAACCAAGCAAAGTATTTTGTGAATAAAAACATTTAGGGCTAGCTCCTACTTTAAGAGAGCCATCATGTTTTGAGTTGCCCCCCCCCCCCAAGGCAACTGCTTCATTTTTCATGCTGGCCTAATTAAATACATTAGGTTCAACCCTTACTGGAATAGCAGAAGGAAAAGACATTCCAGTTACAGGCCATTAATATGAAGTCCACCTGGAACTGGATCCAAATTTATAATACAGTGGACCCTTGTTGTATGCTGGGGTTTGGTCCCAAGATCCCCTGTGGATAACAAAATCCATGTGTGCTCAAGTCCCATTAAATATAATGACATAGCAAAATGGTGTCCCATATAAAAAATGAAAAATCAAGGTTTCATATTTGAAATTTAATTTTTTTTGAATATTTTCAAACCATGGATGCTTGAATCTGTGTATAAAAAATTTGTGTATAAGAAGGGCCGACTGTATTTTGTAATGACCAGTTCTTAATCTGATAACACAGGGCTCAATGCCTAGGGCAAATGCTACTGCATAATGTACAGGGGTATGCATTCAAATCTCCACTTGATTCCACTAGAGCAGATTGAGAAGAATTATGCTGGGATATGTCAATGCTTGGGAGTTATGTGGTGCTGAATTCCCATGAATATACAGTTGGCCCTTCTTATACACTGATTTTTATACACTGATTCAAGCATCCACGGTTTGAAAATATTTTTGAAAGTATAAATTTCAAATATCAAACCTTGATTTTCCATTTTTTATATGGGACACCATTTTGCTATGTCATTATATTTAATGGGACTTGAGCATACACGGGTTTTGTTATACACGGGGGATCTTGGGACCAAACCCCAGCGTATAACATGGGTCCACTATACACAGTGACTCATGAAGGATCTCAGATGTAGACCTAGTTTTCACAGTGTCAAATGAGGTGATAAACTCTTTTTATCCACTGTGTTACTTTATGTTGGGTATAGTGCCACACATGAAACACCTTCATACAAAAATAAAAATCCCTGCAAACCAAGGTGTGTATGAGCAGGCTATGGTTGAATCTTTCACACGCCACCAATATATGTTATGTTATTTGTGCAAATCTTTTTCTGTGAAGGAGAAGCAGCTTTATCATCTCATCTTCAAGAGAAATAGGCCATAATGATCATGAAGACATTGAACAAGCCTAGAGTTTCTTGTTCATGCAGATTACTTCTAATTCCTTGGTTAAATCACTATTTTAAGCAAGTTCATCTTCATGTTATATTTGTTAACATCGTATCACATGTTTAAATATTTAATGCTTTGTCCAATATATAGGTGATGATATCAAATTGTTTATGTGTTCCACTTCCTTATTCTAACTTATAGGGTTTAGTGTGGACTGGTGGGCTTTGGGTGTGCTGATGTTTGAAATGATGGCAGGAAGATCGCCTTTTGATATTGTTGGAAGTTCTGATAATCCTGATCAAAATACAGAAGACTATCTTTTCCAAGGTGAGTAATTCTAAATGGCCAAGTTCATTTGTATTAGGACAGCAATTAGATGCTGAAACATATAACAAAGCAGAACTTTTCTCCTGCAAATACCCATTAGATTCATGTTTATTTGAGCAACTATTGTACAAAACTAGCCTAAGAATGGCCTTCTTTTGGGTTAATTTAGTGCTGCCTTCAGGCAACTGAAAATATCCCCCCTCTTTTGGATATTTTGGGATTACAGAGACAATAAATGAAGATTATGGTGTCAGTTTGCTATCACACAAAAATTTTGCAAGCCCTTTTAATGCTTCAGTTGTCCAAAGCACCCAACAAGAAGCAAATAAGACCGGAAGTTATCCAGAAGAGCATATTTCTTATGGAGGTGCAAGACATTTCTGTGAAATCAATAAAAAGCTGCTATATGGCAGAAAAAAGTAAATTTCTAATGTATTCATTTATTTCAGTCTCCATGTGTCTTTAGATTTCTCAATCAAAATCCATAAAATTGTAAATCTCTTTATTTTTTTCTAGTTATTTTGGAGAAGCAAATCCGTATCCCACGATCCCTTTCTGTGAAGGCAGCAAGTGTTCTAAAAAGCTTTCTAAATAAGGTAAGGACTTAAGTATCAAACTGGACCATGGCAGATGGACTGGAGGGAGGGCTCATCTTCTTTCTTTAGGCCAGGCCTGATGGAGCTGACAGGCCTTTCTCTCCCTCTGAGGTCTGATGACATAGATGGCAAAGGGAGGGCTCTTTACTTTTAATTTTTTAATTCAATTTTAGTTTTTATTTTAACATATAACCAAGAAAGTGAGACATGTCTTTTATTTGCAATTATAATGTTATTTATGTCAACATTTCTATGCCATGTATGTCCATTAGGAAAAAATGTAGAATACAAGTCCCCTTTCTTACATTAGTTTAACCCATTAGGCAACCGTGGCGGGGGCAAGAACAATCCCTCTCACCCCCCAAAAATCAGACTATATTTTCAGATCCATAATAGTCCAAGATTTATACAATCAGCACACTTAATTTTTCACTCAGTTTCAGTACATGCTGAGTATCCCTTATGCGGAATTCCCCAAAATTCAACATACTCAAAAATCCAAAACTTTCTGAGCTAAGGCTGGAGAGAGACACAAGCATCTGAAATGGTAGGAGGTGTTGATTCATGCCAAGCACTACATTTGGATTCCTGATATTTCATAGATCCCCAGACTCTGACCAACCTCATTACCTCTCATTATGTATATGCAAATATGTTCCAAAATCCAAAAAAAAATCCCAAACACAGAACATCTCTGACCCCAAGCATTTTGGATAAAAGGTACTCAACCTATATTATTGGTTTGACTTCAACTAATATTTTTTTTCCTTTTAAAGGATCCAAAAGAACGCTTGGGGTGCCATCCTCAAACAGGGTTTGCAGACATTCAGGGACATCCATTTTTCCGTAATGTTGATTGGGATCTGGTAAGTGTGTGTTGCTTTAAAAAAAGTGAATAAAGTATAATGAATTTCTGCAGGGTTGTTTGGATTCACTAGCTGTTGCCATTGAAACTAAAGTGAACACTTTGAATGTTCCCCATATGCTTTCATATTCTTATTTGTATTGCTTCTGAAATAGCAAGATCTTGTAAAAATCTTTTTGGGCAGGAAGATGTACTTTACAGAAGCATTTCTTAGGCTATCTGATGTGAAAGACTGGTGTGTGTGTGTAATCATAATTGCATTGTTTCCTGGAGATTTTCCATGGATTTGCAGCTGATAGTTCGCAGATCAGCACTGGGCCACTTGCTATCACTTTTACTAGCGCTATTTTATAGGCAGTTAGGGAGACCCATGGACTCTGCAACTTAGTGTCATCTGAGTACTTCAAGAGCACCTTTAACATGTCATTGCATGTTTTGATGTGCACAAGAGGGATGAAGTGCAAAATCTATTTGTCCTGTCAAAAATATGAATCAGCTTTAATGTCTTCAGTAGTTATATGAATTCTTTTTTTAAAAAAAATGTTTTGTGAACTTACTCCTAGATGGAACAAAAGCAGGTGGTTCCTCCATTTAAACCAAACATATCTGGAGAATTTGGTCTGGACAACTTTGATTCCCAGTTCACCAATGAACCTGTTCAGCTCACTCCTGATGATGAGTAAGTAAATTATATTTTAAACTTATTATATTTCAACTGTCATCTCGGCCTCAGAGGGAGCCATCAGGCAGACCCAGCAACATCAGGGACTGCCTGAAGGACGAGACTTCTCCCTCCTTTAACTGTATTTTGTATTATATTACGATTTTACTGTACACCGCTATGATCATCGCGGAATAGCGGTCTATAAATAAAACGTATTATTATTATTATTATTATTATTAAAAGTAGTAAATCAGGCAGACTACTGTTCTTTAAACCTAAGATACTGTTTTGTAAACCTGAGATTTATCAAAGTGGCAGGTAGCTGTGGTGTCTGCTAACATAATCTCTCTAAATACGATTTGCTAGAATAGATAGCAAAGGCTTTTGGCATGAAGTCTTGTTTGTAGACATTCTAACCCTTGCTTATGAACACTTTCTGAATGGATCCTTCGTTTCATTGGTTTAATCATATGACTGACCCACTATGATAAACGGAAAAACATTTAGTGGATTACCCAGCAAGCTCTGATTAATAGCACTTATGAGACTAAGATCCTTGGGGTGGTGCTTGTAATTGCTTAGCCAGTATAGTATAGGAGGCTCTTTTATACCTATTATTATTATTATCATCATCATCATCATCATCATCATCATCATCATCTTGCCTGCCTCTCCCTGTGGATTGAGGCGGGGAATAGCAACAAATAACATCAGTTAAAAGAGCATATAAATCCAAGACATTAAAATTCATCAATAAATATTTTAAAAACTATAATTGGAAAATAATCTGGATGGGCTGGCTGAAAGAGACTGGGCTTCCTTGCTCATTTAAACTCAGATAGTGTATCCAGCTGACAGACCTCTTCCAGCAGGTTGTTCCACAGCCTGCAGGTGGCTGAAGAAAGTGCCCCCTGTGTAAAGTCAGCCTAATTTTGGTTGACTGAAGTATATGTCTCCCAAAGGAGCTGAGTGTGTATGGGTTGGGTTATACATATTACAGATATGGTTCTTCATGGTCTCAGCCATTTGTCTTTTCCAAACTCTGGTACTTGACTGATCTAATTGGAGATGTCATGATTTGAATCTGAAGTCATCTTGCAGACAAAGAATCTACCCTATGTCGGCACTACATGTTTATGTGCGGAAAAATATAGATACATTTCCAGATCTGAAGAACAGATCGGTTGGTTATTGTAAACACATGTATTCTCTGGATAGACAGGAGGAACAGTCCACAAGAAACACTGGGTCTTCCCCATACGCCTAGAGGATAGTTAGACAGTGGCAGTGATATTGGGTGCATTGCTTTTTCTTGAATAATCTTGATTTTGGATGTGTGAAAGAAGAGATCTACAAATTTTTTTCTCTGTATGTTTTAACTATATTTAATTTAGCTTGTAAGCCACTTTGAGTCTCATTTTTGAAAAAAGCAAGAATATTGAAATTGTATATAACAGTAACAATTGTTCATTGTGTCTGAGAAAAGAAAACAGTTGTCGTTCTTGCACTGACAGATGCTCTGGGAGCAGTTCCAAACAGACTGAAAAAGAAACACATCTGAATGAAACTAGTACAGATAAAATCGCAATGGCAAAAAGGGACTTTATTTGAAATATTACGCATTATCCAATGATATCTCACTGTTTCTTAGATAGAATCCAAATTATTGATGGTCCAGAATTCCAGTCGATGGTCCACAGTTCCATTCTGGAATACTATAAAAATGAGTGGGGAGACAAGGGAGGAGGACAGAGTAAATATGAAGAAAGATAACAATCTGTTACAAAAGCAATAAGACAATTACAAAAGGATGAAAGGCTGAGTCAACCTGGAGCCCTGCGAGTTCAAACTCAGTGTTAACGCTTCAGTACTGATATTCAACCACTCTGTCACCAGGGCTTCTTGAATTTTAGATTAGCAATAAAAGGGTTTTACAGAATCCTTAACAGAACCATGTTATCTGTAGTATTTTGTTATTGTGAATAGCAGCTTTGTTTATCCAGGGGTAGCCATATTGGTCAAACAGCAGCATATAACAAAATCCAAAATGTATATTACTGTGGTATCTTTACTGGGCCAACCCACTTTCAATCCCATTGTGGGAGAAAGTCAGGATATGAATCCTTGAAATAAATAAATAAAATATAAACCAAAAGGCACAAAATACATTAGACAAGGTTTCCAAGCTTACAGTCTTCTTTATCAGGGACACATGTTTAAAAAATATAGGAGAAAAATGAAAAGCTGTGTCTTTCTTGAAATGTATATATTTATAACATACATTTTATAATTACACTGCTGCTTTTATTTCAGTGACATTGTGAAGAAGATTGATCAGTCTGAATTTGAAGGCTTTGAATACATCAACCCCCTTCTGATGTCTGCCGAGGAATGTGTCTGATCTCCCACTTCTGAACTGTGCCACTTGTTACTGATGATATTCTTTGTGAACAGTTTGGGATGGAATTAATAAAATGCATTTACCTCTCATTTGCCATCTAGTATAAAATACTAACTTGCTATCAGCTTAATGCATTTAATGAAGTATAAGAAAATCTGAAAACCAAATTTGCCAAAGTTAAAATAGAACATTGAGGTTTCCCCACTGGATGCCTACTGAATTTGTCAACTGGTTCTGCTTGAAATACAGTACAGCTCTTATCTTTCTGAAGTAGTCCTGTTAAAGAGCACCTGGTGCATTAAGTGAAATTCAGCAAGCCATACGTAAGGCCTAGTTTACACCTCAGGTTGAAAACTAGGATTAGGGATTTGAACCACTGGGTCATGTATATTTTTCTTCTTCATCTGTTTTCATTCTTACATACGATTGTCACCAGCACAGTTGAAAATGAACATAAACATTTGGTATTAAATTATCTTTTGAGAAACCTGATTAAAGCCAGGTAGATTTCCAGCCAGGTTTGAGTGTGAACCCAACTCAATGTTCCTAGTGCTATGCTGAAATCAGTTAAAGGTGGGCAGGGGACATGCATGCAATACTGTGGTACACTCCCAGTCTGAAAATCTTGGTTAAGCATTTGATGTGAACTGGACTTAATCATAGAATCATGGGGTTGGAAGAGACTACAAGGGCCATCCAGTCCAACCCCCTGCCATGCAGGAACTCACAACAAAGCACTCATGACAGATGGCCATCCAGCCTCTGTTTAAAGACCTCCAAGGAAGGAGATTCCACTACACTCCGAGGAAGGAGTGTGTTCCACTGTCAAACAGCCCTTGCTGTCAGAAAGTTCATCCTAATGTTGAGGTGAAATCTCTTTTCCTATAGCTTGCATCCATTTTTCCAGGTCCTATTTTCTGGAGCAGCAGAAAATAAGCTGGCTCCATCCTCAGTAGGACATCCCTTCAAATATTTAAACAAGGCTATCATATATCACCTCTTAACCTTCTCTTCTCCAGGCTAAACATACCCATCCTAAATTTTAATATTCCACATTGGCAGTATGTTAGTCCTATGCATTTGGGAGTGAGTCTCATTGAATTTGGTGGAACTTATTTCTGAATAAAACGTGCATAGGATTATACTTTAAACATCTGAATTTCTCCTTCATGTTGCTTTTATGGATCTCTCCAGGATTATAGCTGAAGCTTTGTTACTGACTTGATGCAAGTAGCACAGCATTTACTTTAACCTTGATAGAGCCGAGGACAATAATAGATGCTTCCTTGGATTTTGCTAATGCATACTGGGTAGAAGACTTGATTCCAAATTTACTTTTCATTGTTAACACAGTTTCTTACTTCATATCCTTGCTATGTAAATGAGTGCCTTTCTGAGCTTTTAGAAGGAGCTAGGATGAGGTATGGTGACAATTTAAATTAAAAACACAGCAGGAGGATAAAGTAATATTTAGCACAAATAGGCAGCTAATGTTCACACCTAAAACCTCATGTCATCTTTTTATAATATTGTAGGTTCTATCAAAATAGAGGAGAAATTATTTCCAGAATAAAAAAAAAAGCTAGTACAGTAGTCTCTACTGCAACTACAACATTTGAAAAATATTACACTACAATTTTGCAAAAGGATCTCTTTGCTAAAGTGACTTGAGAAGTGTGGCTAACACTTGAGATCATCTGATGGTCCTATACATTCAGCTATATATGATGATTGCAAAGATTTTCTAAATGGATCCACATTCGTTAATATAGTGCAGAAATGAATAAAAGTGTAAAGTAAACCAAGATGCAAGTTTAAATGTCTGCATAACAAGAAATATTTGCATACAGCATTTGAAAAGCAACTGCAGGTTGGAGATTCCAAATGTGTAAATTGCTTCTTCAAAGTGTTCTTTGAAAAGTTTGGTACAAAACTTTGTGTGGATGTATTAACACAACAATCCAAAACAAAGCACATCAGAGTTATCCTTCTATGATGTGAATTTCTCACTCTGCTGCTGAGAATTTTATGGTACACTTGTATGTTAAGACAAAAAAAAAAGCCTATTTTAATAGTATGAATTGTCTTCATTGTATTTTTCAAAAACACTGACATGTTAAAGAGGAGGAATCTACCTTTTTTGTTTGCCCTTCATACTTGACCAACCTTCATGCCAGTTACAGGGTACATCTAAAAACACTACTTTTACAAACTGATTAGTAATCTTTGAATTCATATTCTTCAAGGTAGACAAAGATATCTGTGTGAAATAATTTAAATGCTTATCTTCTGCCCTTTAGACTGCTTTTCTGAAGTGGAATTAAACTGCTAACAGTGGTTTCATTTCATAATCTGCATGGTACAAAACAGCTTTGTCAGAGGTACATTTTCTGAATCTCACAACTGTAAGTGAATTAGATTCTAAATTCAAGATTTTCCTTCTTCCAAGCACAAAAGGAATGAATGTACAGATACTACAATAGGCTCCTACTCCTTGCCCTGTATATGTGTGTTATATATATTTCATTGTTGTGGTGTCACTTTTAACACAGATTTGAGTGAGAAATTTAAAGCAGATGGCAGGTTTTTGTTTTACGTATTTGTTTCAGACAAGTGCCATGATACTCATTTTTAGAACATTTTGTTAAATGTGTAAAGGCTGTCTTAAAATGTAGAACAGGGAATTCAGACGTGGACAGCTAAAACAGCATGATGAGAAATAATCTTTTAGTATAAAAATTGGACTGATGGGTACTGTTACCTACTTGTTGTATGATGTGTTTTCTTCATTTTGCAGTCTTCGGTATTATATTGTATAATCATATCCTGTATTTCTACACACTTTTTTTAACTGTCCATTTTAAGTTTTAAAAAATAAAACAAGGATTTTTTGTTTAAATCCCATGTTTCACTTTTTGTACCTTTTGCTCAATGTATTTAAATATTATCTATGTTAATTACAGGTTTATCATTCCAAATCTGGAAATCCAAAATATTCCAAAATCCAAATGGTTTTTCATGGGTGGCTGAGACAACAGTGGCGCTTTACAGACCGCTCAAAAGGGCGGTCTGCCAGCGCCTGTGTTTGCTGTGCGAGGGAACCGCAGCAAACAAACCACGCAGTTCCCCAGTGCAGCAAGAAGAACCCACAAAAAGCAGGTGGTTCTTGCGGTGCCGTTCTGATGTCGCAAGGCACCAATGACGCCCTTGCACTGTCATGAGGGCGCCAAGACATGCGGACGCTAGGCGTCCGTCACATCAAAATGGCAGCACCCATCTGTATAGGGCGCTGCCATTTTGACGCCCTCGTTACGTGTGAGGGGCAAGGCGTGTCAGGAAGTGCCGTCCCTCGCGTGTAACAACGGCGCCCAACAGGGCCCATCCGGAATGCACCAGTGACACATTTGCTTTCTGATGATTCGGTCTACACAAACTTTTGTTTAATGCACAAAATTATTTTAAAATATAGTACAAAATTACCTTCAGGTTATGTGTATAAGGTGTATGCAAAACATAAATAAATTTAGTATTTAGATGTGGGTCTCATTTCCAAAACACCTTATTATGTATATGCAAATACTCCAAAATCTCAAATACTTCTGGTCCCAAGCATTTCAGGTAAGGGAGACTCAACCTACACTTTATTTATTTATTTGTCAATATTGGATGCAGTATGTGTTAATTTGACTGATTAACACAGATTTAGCTGTTTCTGAAGATAAATTCCAAAATCCTAATCCATCAGGAGAATATATAAATTGGAACCTCCTATTTAGAGAAGAACACTCTTAGATAGAATAATTAGTAGTTTCAAGGGGGCTGCATCATAGAACATATGTACATCACATTTTCTCTTTGCAATCCTCAAACTTTGCAAAAAACAAACAAAACTATACTGATTTCCATCTATCAATAGAAGACATAGAAAAAGAGGAGAGGGGAGGGAAATCATTCCACAGTACTCATTCCAATAGTATAGTGTATTTAACAGATTACTTCCCACATAACAGTGAAGTACTATGTTGGCAATGAAGGAGGCTTCCATTTAGAAACACATCAAATTGTTGGCAAAGGGTTCTGTATGGAGTAAATAGTGCAGATATACAGTATATATGACCTAGAGCCATGAGACTTACATACTATTCCATAAATTCACTCAAGTTTGACACACTTGACACATTGTTTCTCAAGCTGCTTTAACCTTCAAAAAATTCTGATGTCTCATCACTGAAATAGTGCTCAGCTGCTGCTATCCCCTCTGAATCATTTAAATCATTCCTTTCAAACTCTTTAAGGCTTGAAAGTGGGGAATAATCAGATGGAGCATGAGCTAGTGCATAGGAATTCTCCAAAACATCCATCATTTTGCCAGACCTTTGAGCAAGTACATTGTCCTGCAAAAAGAGAATACAACAGTTTGGCCATTCTGAAGATAGTCATCAAAATACCTTCCTTATCCCCCCAAATTAGCCATGGCCTATCCTGGAGACCTTTGAATCTTGAATTTCTTTGGCTGTGGAAAACAAGTGCTGCCATGGCAAGGATTGTTATTTGGTGTCCAGATCATAGTGATGTAACCATGTTTGATCAACAGGGACAAGTCATTCCAAAAAATTATCACTAGATTAATCAAAACGCTGCAAGGTATCCACTCAATTTCATTTCTGATCAGCATTCAAACACTTCGACACTTTCTTGGCTCACTGCTTCTGCATAGCCAATTGCTCATGAATTAGAAACCCAACACATCCCCAGGATATCTCTAGTGTCTCAGCAATTGTTCTCGCTGACATTTGCCAATCTGCCAATATCAGATCGTGAACACACTCGACAATTTCTATTCAACCAGTCCAGCAAGCCTGCAGTCTTGGTTTTATCTTTGACTCTTCTCTGTCATGTATCCCTCAGATCCAGACCACAGCCAAGGCTTGTAGATTCTTTTTGTACAATATTGCCAAAATCCGACCATTTCTCTCCGCCTCTACTGCCAAGATCCTGGTCCATGCCCTAGTGATCTCACGACTGGATTACTGTAACATCCTTTTGGCAGGGCTTCCTCTTTCTCACCTCCGTCCTTTAATTTCTGTCCAGCATTCAGCTGCACGCATTATCACATCCGCCCACCGCTGTGACCACATCTCTCCTGTGTTGGCATCCCTTCACTGGCTCCCCCTCCCTTTTCGTATTCAGTATAAGCTCCTGCTGTCCACGTTTAAAGCCCTCCATGGGCTGGCCCCCCCTTACTTATCAGACCTTCTTTCTCCTCACCTTCCCACTTGGGCCCTCCATTCTGGTAGTCAAGGTCAACCTTCTCAGCTCAGGATTTCCTCTGCCCCATCTCGGATTCGCCCCTTTTCACTCGCTGCCCCTCACTCCTGGAACCTTCTTCCTCCCCGAACAAGAGCCATCACTTCTTTAACCAGCTTCAAAATGGAGTTGAAGACCGTCCTGAGGCCAGGGAACCGTCTAATTAACAGGACTGTATGTAAAGTGCTGTGTAAATTTACAGCACTTTATAAATAAAGGTTAATAATAATAATAACAATTTCAGGAGTTGACACTTGAAGGCCTCCCAGACCTTGCTGCATCTTTGGTCTCAAAATCTCTACACTGAAAGTTAGCACACCACTTTCACAGTTCAACATGACAGGCACTTGTCACTCAATGTTAACATCATACAGTCATAGGTTTCCTTTATACTTTTTCTTCTGCAGAAACAGGAGCTTCATGACAACCCAGAGTTCAGCTCTTGAAAATCCCATGCTTTTTGTTGACATGGTTCTATCAACAATCTAAAAAAAAATGCAGAAATTAGAGCAATGGTCCTACAAATATGCAGCTTACAATGTAAAACAACACTTTCAAGTTACAGTGACAAAAGGTATGCTCAGATTTTGGCAAGTAGATTGGCCTTTCAGCAGCACCCCCTTGTCTGTGTGTGTGTGTGTATACACATACATACACACATATACATCAGGATGGCCATCTGTTAAGTATGCTTTGATTGAGAGTTCCTGCATGGCAGAATGGGGTTGGATTGGATGGCCCTTGTGGTCTCTTCCAACTCTATGATTCTAAGACTGAACTGTGTGCCTTGTACAATTCCACATAATTACCTGCCTGCAAATTGCAAAGGGAGACTAGTAGGAGCTTATATTCAACTTGTGTTTCCTTCATTTGGCTGGATCCTGAATTTCTACTCAAGCTACTAGAAATCCTGTTTTGCTGTTCTTCATATTTTTTCTGTCCTTGCATATGTAATATAAAACCTATGAAGGATAGCACAAACAGAGTACTGACGTGATAGCATAAACCATGAGATCCAACATTCCTCTGGCAACCTTAGCAGAACTTGCCTCTCCTCCCAATTTAACCCTGAAAGCCTGGAAATTGGCTTCAACGGATTTTGTTAAGTGTCCAGGCCTGGTTTAGGGGACGAGCAGGAGGCTACAATAGGGAGGGGATTCTACCATTCTGTTAAAGGAATACAGCCATTGGATAATGCCAATGATGTAAATCCTAGTTGTTAACCCACAGGAGGGAGTCAATACGTTGATAATAAATGCAAATAATTTTAAACTCCAGCAATGGTTACCTGTAGTATATGTCCTTGAAATCATGAGGGAAATTCAGTGAATACCTTGACTCACCTTATTTGGAGAACCAAAAATTGTTCAGACTTGCACTTGAGTAGTGGGAGTGAGACTGACCAAAGGATACACATTTTCTCTTCAACCTGTTGATAAAATAAAGGCATCTAGCTGCGTTCCAATACACAAAACCCAGGTTTAAATGTATAGGTACTGTTCTGATTGCCCCCTTTCTTACGGATGTAAAGATCCTCACATTAACCAACCTTTTACTGAGGCCTTTCTCTGGATGTCCTGCTGGGTAAGGTACAGTGGCTTTTAAGAAAATGTTTTCTACAGTGGTACCCACCACTGACTATGTTCCTCAAAATGTTTGTTGAATGCCTACTTAATCTTTAGATCTCATTTACCAGGCTAGAACGTTTGCAACACTAATTCCACCTCTCTTTTAGTCTTTATGTTTTATAGGATTTAAAGTCGGGACAAAACACATGGAAATAAATAATCCAGTTTAAGACTGCTTACATGCCCTGGCTCAATGCTGGGGAATTCTAGGAATTGTAGTGTTTTATAACATTTAGCCTTCTCTGTGATAGAGCTCTGGTGCAACAATAAACTACATTTCCCCGATTCCTTAGCACTCAGCCATGGAAGCTAACGGTCTCAAACTGGGTTATTCTTCAGTGTGTTTTGGACCATATACAGTTTTTATTATATGACTATCCTTTTTTTCTTCTTTTTTTTTTTTTTTACTTTGTCATAAACTACCATGAACATGGTTAAAAAGTAGCACATCAATATTAATTTTTAGAATTATGCCAAGTAAATCCCACAAACTGATGGCTTTGCCTTATCCAAACCCGCTGTTTGCTGCTGAAATCCTGCTATCTGTTGGCTGTCTTTTGCCTTAAGATCAGAAGCAGTCTTACGTGAATGACAGAAAACAGGTGATCATTGCCTGTATATTGGACCAGACGTGGATGGGACAGTTTTCTTCTTGTTTATGACCAATGACAACAGATGCTGCCTGTTGCCTAAAGACCCTACTCACCTTGATTTCAGATGGAGTTGTGGCATGTTGCAATGTACTGAGTCTTTTAAAATTCTACCCACCCACGTGCCCCCAGCCACCCTGTGTATATCTGAACAAACAGACCTTCACTTCTACCTAGTTAAATTCCTGAAGGTTAGCTGTATTTTGTCTGTAGCAATAACAGTCTTTGAAAACAAATAAGAAATTATTATGGCATAAGTGTTCATGGTCTGAAACATAGTTCATTAGTTTTTTAATGAGTAAACTGGAACAGAAGATTACAGTTTTTGTATTTTTGAGTGTATCTTTAATACTTATATTAAAGAATAATAGCATAAGAATTCTGGTTGTAGCTGACTGCATCTTGCTTTGTATTTTGTGAATTTCTGTGGAGCTGTCTGAGGAATTGCATCAGTAATTTTCTGAAAGAAATGGTACAAATTTTCTGAATGTTGCACTGATAGGAATACAGTCGGACTTTGGTATACGGGGGATCCGTTCCAGACCCCCCGCTATACCAAAATCCGCGTATGCTCAAGTCCCGTTGTCCACATGGCGGCGCACGTGCACGCGCGCTGCCTTGGGGACAACTTCCCTCCCTTCCTCCCCCAACTCCTTCCTTCCTTCTTCCTTCCTTCCTTCCTCCTTCCCTCCCTCCTCCTCCCTCCCTCCCTTAACTACCTTTTCCTCCCGGTGCAGCGCGTCTGCCGCGCACAGCCACCTCGGCCATAGCAGGGGGAGGCCGGGTGGGGTTTTTGGGAAAGAAGCCTCCAGCCTGCCAACCGGCCCTTCTGTGGCAGCAGCAGTGCAGCGGAGGACCAGCGGAGAGGCCTCTTGGCCTCCTGCCGCCGCCGCGCTGCCAGCACCTCTGTGCAAGGGCCGGGGGTGGGGGTGGAGGCCTCTTGGCCTCCAGTCTGCCACTCGGCCCCTGCATCGAGGTGCTGGCGCCGGGGCGGAGAGGAGGCCGAAGAGGCCCCAGGCGCTCGTGTCCTCCTCCTCCTCCTCTCCGCCGCCATTGCTGGGGAATGGCCGGATGCTGCTCCTGGGGCTTCTTTTCCTCCAAACCCCCACCCCGCCTTCCCCCTGCTACGGCCCGGCGGGCGGTGGCGGCGGCAGCAGTGCGCAGCACCGGGGAGGAAAAGGTAAGTAAGGAGGGAGGGAGGGAGGGAAGGAAGATTGAGGGGAGGAGAGGGAGGGAGGGAATTGTCCCCAATGGCGGCGTGCGTGCACGCGCACCGCCATGGGGACAACCTCCGGATTTGCCATGCGCGTATGCTCAAATCCGCACATGGCAAATCCGCCACAGTGGTACCCCGGGTTACGAATTTAATTCGTTCCGCGGCGCCGTTCGTAACCCGAAATATTCGCAACCCGAAAAAGCCATAGCCGCTAGCGCTGGAAAGCCGTTATTTCGTGCGAAAAAGCGCCGAAAGCACCAAATTTTTTTTCGTAAGCGGAAAAAAAAAACGTAACCCGGACAGTTTTTTCCTTTCTAATTTTTCGTATCCCGGAAATTTCGTAAACGGGTCCATTTCGTATCCCGGGGTACCACTGTAAGGAGGGCCGACTGTACATCCTATTCTTGGCTGATTCTAGGAGATACTCTATTTCATCATATATCAAACAGGATTGTGATTGATCAAGGCCTGACAAGATGTCTCGAGAGGTGTGTTGTCTTCCAGGGGCAGATCCGTGATGTGACAGAGAGGCTGGACAAGACTGGTCAAGCCTACTGACCAATACCCCTTGCTTTTGTCCACGTGGGAACCAACGATACTGAAGACGCCTGCAGAACATCAAAAGGGATTACGAGGTGCTTGGTAGGAAGCTGAAAGAAGGATGTACAAGTTGTCATCTCGTCTCTTCTGCCAGTTGAGGGCACGGTCCAGGAAGGAGAGGAGGAACACCGGGATGTGAACAACTGGCTTTGCAGATGGTGCGGCGAGAACAATTTGGATTCTTGATCTGGGCTGCGGTTCCATGAGGAGGGACTTCTTGCAACAGACGGGTTGCATCTCATGCCAGTTGGAAGAAATGTTTTTGCCAACAGCCTCAGAACTTCATCAGGAGGGCTTTAAACTGAGTTCCGAGGGGAAGGGAGACAATATTAAGGAAGGCGAAAGGGCTGGAGAAAATAGTCAACACAACATAGAGAAAACAAGAAAAAAAGTGCAAGGACACACAGTGGGGCGGAAATAAACTTGCACAAGCAACAAGTAAATGGGACCTGTGGTCTGCGATGCCTCTACACTAATGCACAGAGCATAGGAAATAAGCAAGATGAACTTGAACTCCTAGTACCAAAGCAAAATGATATAATAGGCATCACTGAAACCTGGTGGGTGAGTCTCATGATTGGAATGTGGAATAGAGGGTATGACCTTTTTAAGAGAATAGGCCAACAGAAAAGGAGGCGGAATAGCCTATTGTCAGAGATATTACACCAGTGAAGAGATCCAGGACATCAATCATGGGAGCCAGGTGGAGGCTCTGGATAAGAATCAAAGGGGAGGGAACAACAAAGGATGTTACGGTGGGAGTCTACTACAGCCCCCAAGTCAGATGCAGGAATTGGATGATATCTTTCTAGAACAGATGACCACACAGTCAGAAAGAGAGATGTGTATGATGGGTGACTTCAACTCCCTGATTTTGCTGGAAGTCAAACTCAGCAAAATCCACAAGGTCTAGCAAATTCCTCACTTGCCTGGAAGACTATTTCATGGTCCAAAAGGTGGAGGCAACAAGGGGCTCAGCTATTTTGATCTGATCCTAACCACAAGGATGACTTGGTTATGGGGTTCAAGTGTGGGATCTTAGGTGGAAGTGACCATGTTCTCCTGGAGTTTGTTATACAATGGAAAGGAGAGCCAGGCATAGTCAACATGCATTCTAGACTTTAGGAGAGCGGATTTCAGTACTTAGAGAGGTATGAGGGTGATCCCGTGGTCAGAAATACTAAAAGGAAGGGAGTTGCGGCGGGATGGGAGTTTCTCAAAAGACAGATACTGAGGCAGAATTTCAAACAGTTTCCAGTGAGAAAGAAAAATTGGAGGTGTCTCAAGAAACCAGGATGGATGACTAAGGAACTTTCAACTGAGCTGAGTTTGAACGGAAGAGTATAAGAAATGGAAAAGGGGGAAATCACAAAAAAGGAATTCAAAGAAATAGCAGGCATGTGTGGGTAAAGTCAGAAAAGCTAACGCAGAATGAACTCAGGCTTGCTAGAGAGGTTAAGAACAACAAAAGGGCTTTTTTGATATGTCCGCAGCAAAAGGAAGAAGAAGGAAACGGTTAGGGCCACTGCGTGGAGAAGATGGCAATGCTAACAGAAGACAGAGAAAAGCAGAATTACTCAACACCTTCTTTGCCTCAGTCTTCTCAGAAAAGGCAAGGGTGCTCAACCTGGGATAATGGAGCAGAGGACAGAATAGGGGAATTCAGCACAGAATAAGTAAAGAGATGTAGAGGACACCTTCTTAATCTAAATGAATTTAAGTCTCCAGGACCAGATGAACTACATCCAAGGGTATTAAAAGAACTGGCAAATGTAATATCGGAGCCATTGGCAATCATATTTGAAAACTCCTGAAACAGAGGATGAGACTGGCGGAGGGCAAACGTTGTCCCCATCTTCAAAAAGGGGAAGAAGAGGATCCCAACAATTATCGTCCAGTTAGTCTGACATCATACCAGGAAGAAGATTCTGGAGCAGATCATTAAACAGAGAGTCTGTGAAATCTAGAAGGCAATGCCATAATCACAAAAGTCAACAGGTTTCAGAGAAACAAGTCATGCCAGACAAATCTGATCTCTTTCTTGATAAAATTACCAGCTTGGTAGATGAAGGGATGGTGATGTGATATGTATATCTTGATTTCAGTAAGGCCTTTGACAAGTTTTCCCATGATATTCTTGCAAACAAGCTTGAAAATTGGGCTAGACAAAGGAACTGTTACATGGATCTGTATTGGTTGACTGGCCGAACCCAAAGGGTGCTCACAATGGCTCTTTTTCAGCCTGGAGGGAAGTGACCAGTGGGGTCCCACAGGGCTCTGTCCTGGGCCCAGTGTTATTCAACATCTTTATCAATGACCTGGATGACAGAATTGGAGCATTACTTTCAATTGCAGATGCCACAATTAGGGGGAATAGCTAATACTCCAGAGGACAGGATCAACATTCAAAATGATCTGAATAGACTAGAAGCTGGGCCAAAGCTAACAAATGAAATTCAACACAGGAAATGTAAGGTATTGCACTTAGGGCAGAAAAATGAAATGCACATTATAGGATGGGAGACAATGCTGAATGAAAGTACATGTGAAAGGGATCTAGGAGTCAAGTAGACAATAAGTTGAACAGGAGTCAACAGTGCGATGCGGCAGCTAAAAAGGCCAATGCAATTTTAGGCTGCATCAATAAAGTATAGTGTCTAGATCAAGAGAGTAATTGTGCCACTCTATTCTGCTCTTGGTCCAGGCCCCATCTGGATATTGTGTCCGTTTCTGGGCACCACAATTCAAAAGGACATTGAGAAACTGGAGGTGTCCAAGGAGGGCAACAAAATGGTGAAAGGTCTGGAAACCTTGCCCTATGAGGAACGACTCAGGGAGCTGGGGATGTTTAGCCTGGAGAGAGAAGAAGGTTAAGAGGTGATATGATAGCCCTGTTTAAATATTTGAAAGGATGTCACTATTGAGGAGGGAGCAGCTTGTTTTCTGCTGCTCCAGAGACTAGGACCCGGAACAATGGATGCAAGCTACAGGAAAAGAGATTCCACCTCAACATTAGGAAGAACTTCCTGACAGTAAGGGCTGTTTGACAGTGGAACACACTCCCTCAGAGTGTAGGAGTCTCCTTCCTTGGAGGTCTTTAAGCAGAGGCTAGATGGCCCTCTGCTGGGGATGCTCTGATTTGGATTTCCTGCATGGCAGGGGGTTGGACTGGATGGCCCTGCGGTCTCTTCCAACTCTATGATTCTATGATTCTAAAGATCAGTACATTGGCTGTGTTCGGAAACAATTCACATTTCTAGGACCAGACCTTGAGGCATTATTTTAGAATTGATTTGTTCATATTACTTTTAGAGTATGAAAGCAGGATTGTTTTATTCTGTTTACTCACAAGTAATATATACACTACTTGTTAATAGTGCTTTATTAACACACTTTAATTAATTTTTAATGCACTTAATGCTTAAATAGCCCCCAGTCTCCCTCAAATTATCTCCTAAAGTGTTTTAGAAGTAATGAGTTGCATTGCTCACTACAGATTTTAAAAAATAATGTTGCTACTAGTTATTACATTCAGTACTTTTAAGTAACAGTGTTACTATTTGTTAAAACAAAACAAACCATGAACAGGACATACTATTTTAAGTTGTTGTTGTGTGCCTTCAAGTAATTTCCAACATATGGCGAGTCTAAGGTGAACCTGTCATGTGGGGTTTTCTAGAAGTTTCTAGAAGGGGATTGCCATTGCCATCTCTGTGGCTAAGAAAATGTTACCTGCCCAAGATCACCCAGTGGGTTTACATGGCTCTCTAGAGTCACAGTCAAACCACTAATACACCTGGTTCTCACTGTTTTAAGCAGGGTCTTCTAATACTAAATTTTGAGTTCTGCATCAAACTGTTATATTTGTCCATATCAGGGGTAGACAAAGACGTCCCTCAGGTTGATGTGGCCCCTAAAGACAAGTCCTTGACTCTTTCAAACTCCCCGATAGCCTTTTTCTAGCACAAAAAAAGCATGTATTGCCTCTCCTAGAAGCAGCAATTCACATTTTAAATGGATTGCATGGCCCCACTCCACTTTTGATTTCAAAAACACAATTTTTCAAAACAAGGTCTTCTGATCACATTTTTTGCACCTTTTTTGCATGACAAGCAGAAAATCGATCCCTAAACTGTTACAGTTGTCCAACTCAGTTGCATTATTCTGTTTAAGATAAGGTTTTAGTTTTTCAAAGTTTGAATGAGTTCCCAGGGGAGGGGATGAGACTTAGACATGTTCCCTGACATTTTTAAAGCTTTTTACTTGTGTTCATATTTTGGCTGACTCTCAGTACATGTTCCCTTATGGAAGCATTAATTCCAGGGTTTTAAGCCATATGGTACAGCTTAATATCTAAATAAGAGATGCAGGGTTCAACTTATCTCTCAGCATATGCTTAAAGACAGTATGTACATCTAAGCATATCTGTGAACATATGTTTAGAGATAGAATTTATCTTTAAGCTTATCTCAGGCAGTTATGTTCCTGCTCCCCCACTTGGAAGTTCCCCCCACAACCATTGTAAAAAAATACTTCTCAATGGGAAGAACATGGTAACAAACAGATACCTAAAGACACTCAAATGTGCCTCTGCTGTGTCAGAAAGGGATTTTAAAAAATCCAGCCAACTCCAGTTATTAGTTGCCATTAACAGGGGAGACTGTTACTCTCACAGTACAAATACATTTAGATGCTGATAATAGGTAGATGGAAATCTTTTATTCCATAGATTTGAAGGGGAGGTCTTTCAGAGGCTGAAACAATCTATATAACACACACACCCATAATGTACCGTCTGTACATCCAATGGTAACACTTTGTCCTAGATGAAAATTGCTTGTAGTTTATATCTAAATGGGTCTCCTTATTAGCTAATTGTAGATCAAATACAAATAGTCTCCCTTTTTAGTTGTAAACTACTTTTTAAAATGTATCTTGCCTTGAATTGCAAACAAAACAGAATATCTGGTATCAGATGGTGGCCAGAGATTTTGCAGAACATCACACCGATTCTGAGGTAAACCCAGTTTCACACATGCCATAGAGCCATCAACCGGATTGCATACCAGAATGATGTTGGACTGCTATTGTAACAATTTACTATGTAATATTATTACTGTGCTATAGATTGCCAAGACAACAACAACAACACACAACAACAAAAACAACAAACAACTTTATTACAGCCATTTGGCCAGCACAGATGTCCAAGATTAGCAAGAACCACTGATGTAAACATTTGTAAAGAGACAGACGTCTTTTCCGTATAGAAGGTAGGAAGGAAAATTGGGAATGTAGTTTTTCGCGTTTTTAAGATTCATTATTTGTTTGAGTTTTGTGGATTACCTTCCACTTCCTCAGATGCACTGAAGTACAGTATTCCGTCTTAGGTTTGATGTGGAGATGGAATCAGATTGGAAGAATTTTTACTATCTGTTCAGTTTTATCAGCCTTCATATTTTCTTTTTATAGATTTGTTTAAAATTAGTTTATTTGCTTTATGAACAGTTTAATTGCCACTTTAAAAATAACATTTTAGGTTTTACTTTAATTTTTGTATATTTTATTATTATTAAACCTTTATTTATGAAGCGCTTGTAAATTTACCAGCGTGTACATGCAATCTTTTAGTTAACGGTTCCCTGCCCTCGGGCTTACAATCTAAAAAATGCTTTTATCTATCTATGTTTATTTAAAATTTTTATAGCTACCGAAGTACCAATTTTGCAAAAAAGATGCACAAATGAATGAATCATGTCACTATCATCATCAAAGTGGAAATGGGATCAGAAAAGGTATATGGTCAAACTGGTCATTAATCTTAAAAGAACAACAATTTTGGTATCCATAGGTATCTGGTATCTGTATCCATCCATACAGATTTGCTACTATTAACTTAATTAATTCGGCCATAGAGGTAGAGATGCAGGCCAGCTCCATTGGGCCTTGCCTCTAGGGATGCCATAAACCCGGCTGCACCCGTGATTGTAACGGTTTTTGGAGGTACTGGCATGGTCACGGTCCGGTTCACTCTAAATCCTGGGTTTGGGCCCCGGCCGGCAGCCATCGTGAGTAAAGGGAACACTTGTCCCTTGAGGCTGGCCGGCCAATGGCAGAGCAGCTGGGGTGGAGCTGTTTCCAGCCCCACTCTGCCATTGGCCAGCCTCAAGGGAGGAGGTGGGACCCTTGGAGGAGGAGGAGTGAGACTCTGGGCCAGCCAGGGGGCAGGGAAAGCGCCCTTTCTTAGTGCATGGCGAGGAGGAGGAGGAGGAGGAGGAGGGGGAAACAGGAGGAAGAGGAGGAGGTGGGTGCCCATTTTCAAAGGTTTCCCCACCCCCCCAAAGTGCACTTTCTGTGTACAGTAGAGTCTCGGTGAAAAAGCATGGGACGTCGGATTGGGGACAAAAGTCCCTCGCCTTGCCTCCTCCCTCCCTCCTTCCCTCCCTAGTTCCCTACTTACCTTCCCTGCTTGGGTCAGGCTTCTCCTCGGCGGCTGCATTTTCTGCAGGCTCCCTTTGGCCTGAGGAAAATGAAGCCGCTGAGGAGAGGCCTGGCCTTCCCTGCTCCCTTCCCTTGAAAGGGCTCCAAAAAGAGCCCTTTGAAGGAAAGGGGAGGTCTGGGAAGAGCAGGACCGGGCTAGTGCCCAGGTTTCTCCTCTCCTTTCCTGCCTCCCTTCCCTTCCCTTCAAAGAGCCTTTTGGAGGAAAGGGGAGGTCTGGGAAGAGGAGAGTGGCCTCGGAGGACAGGCCTGGGCCGAGCACACAAGCCCCTCAGAGGAGCCTGCGTCCTCGGTCTAGGCTTGTACTCCTCCATTTTGATCACGCCTAAGAAACATGCATTTATATTAACATTAAAAAAAAAATCACCAAATTTTTTCGTGTGTCCTCCATTTTAAAAAATGTGTCCTACATTTTTCCCGGTTTGGAGGTCCTGACTTATGGCAACCCTACCTTGCCCGCACCAAGAAGAAGAGCTCTCATTCCAGGCCATGTGCCTTGGTCCAGGCCTCAGAGGGAGAGAAGAACTGCTGATCCCCTTCCCCACCACCATTCCCTTCTCCTTTTGTGTCGTGTCTTTATAGATTGTAAGTCTGAGGGCAGGGAACCGTCTAATTAAAAATAATAATAATTGTAAGCTGCTCTGAGAGCCTTTAGGGCTGAAGGGCAGGGTATAAATACCGTAGATAGATAGATAGATAGATAGATAGATAGTTCATCTCAGAAGTATGAAACCAATATATTCTGCTTTCAGGCAACTTGGTTCTTTTGAAGGCAGAGACTTATCTTGAAGATCATTTTATTAAACACACCACTGTAATAAAAACCAGCTGATTTAGTGTGCTAAAAAGCCATTATCTCTGTTCAAACCTAGTGTAATTTGTAAAGGTATCCTGGTTCGCTTGCCTCCCTTTCTAGTCTTGCACATCCTTTGTTCTACTGACTTTGGGGTCAGGGACTGAGTGCCCTGAGATTGTTTGGATACTGGTTTTGGAGTGTTACCATTTTTAGATTTCTGTCCATTCATTCTCGCAGAAGGCACAGGGCCATAGTTGTCAAGGAGATCATATATCATTTTGGAAGATGAGCAAGTAAATGCACCCCTTATTAGGGTCTGTAATTGCATCACCATAGTAGATATGGAAGCAAAGTTGGCACCTGGCAAGAAGAGTCTCGTCACTCTATTTTCCATATTGTATAGCCAATTGTAGATAGGTGTTTGTTTAAATTTGGGGGGCTGTCTGTAAGCAAGTATAAGCCCATGAGGATAGAATCATAGAATCATAGAGTTGGAAGAGACCACAAGGGCCATCCAGTCCAACCCCCTGCCATGCAGGAAATCCAAATCAAAGCATCCCCGACAGATGGCCATCCAGCCTTCGTTTGAAGACCTCCAAGGAAGGAGACTCCACTACACTCCGAGGGAGTGTGTTCCACTGTCGAACAGCCCTTACTGTCAGGAAGTTCTTCCTAATGTTGAGGTGGAATCTCTTTTCCTGTAGCTTGCATCCATTGTTCTGGGTCCTAGTCTCTGGAGCAGCAGAAAACAAGCTTGCTCCCTCCTCAATGTGACATCCTTTCAAATATTTAAACAGGGCTATCGTATCACCTCTTAACCTTCTTTTCTCCAGGCTAAACATCCCCAGCTCCCTAAGGCGTTCCTCGTAGGGCAAGGTTTCCAGACCCTTCACCATTTTAGTCGCCCTCCTTTGGACATGCTCCAGTTTCTCAATGTCCTTTTTTAATTGTGGTGCCCAGAACTGGACACAATATTCCAGGTGGGGCCTGACCAGAGCAGAATAGAGTGGCACTATTACTTCCCTTGATCTAGACACTATACTTCTATTGATGCAGCCTAAAATCGCATTGGCCTTGTTAGCTGCTGCATCGCACTGTTGACTCCTGTTCAACTTGTGGTCTACTTGGACTCCTAGATCCCTTTCACATGTTGTCTCCTTGAGCCAGGTGTCCCCCATTGTCGGAGGTAGTATCACTGTCCAGAATGAGCTGTTCCTTTTTGGTGACACATTTCTAAGAAATTCTGTTGAATAATAGATGCAACAGGAATAGAATTAATGAAAGGGAAAATCCTATCTCCCATCCCCATCTATCAGGAGGGCTACCATATAATGGCAGTATGGCCCTAACAATAGCAACAGCATTTCCATTTCCATACTGCTTATCAGTGAACCAAACACTCTCTAAATAAATGGTTTACAAACTGTAAATCAATTGCCCCCAACAAGCTGGGTACCCATTTTACCAACCTATGAAAGGATGGAAGGCTGAGTCAATCTTGGAGCCCTGGGATCGAATTCACAACCCTGTGGCCGCAGTACCAGCAGTAACCACTGTGCCACCAGGTAAAACCACACACATTCCACTGGAACACTGCCTCTGCCCTGAAGAAGAAAACAAAATCATTACTAAAAGCAGGGACTTCAATGTGTTCACCTAAATAGCCAAATGAATGAAACCCCCTTAAACAAGAGCAGCTACAGCATAATTCCTCTTGTTTCATACAATCGAAGGAGGGGACAAAGGCTGCATCCATACTACAGAAATAATCCAGATTGAGACCTCTTTAATGCCATGGTTCAGTGCTATGGAACTCAGGGAATTGTAGTTGGTTGTGACACCAGAGCCCTATGGCAAAGAAGGCTAAATGTCTAACAAAACTACAGTTCCCAGAAAGCCACAGCACTGAGCCACAATTGTTTCTGCAGTGCAGAGGAAACCTTTGTAAACTATTGCCACTCGACAATATCTCTGAACTAGATTAATCAATGGTTTATCTCAAGGTGAGTTTGCTTCGTATGGTCTTAGCTCTCTAAAGCAGACATTTGCAGAAGGTAAACATAACAGTTTCTGGGACTTTGTTAAATATACCACCATCTACTTCTTTTAAATGTTGCCTTTAATTCAGTTCTCACTCTGGAGCTGCAGGGATCACCTACCAGATTTGGTGTAATTCTCCACTTCATAAATCTAATACGTGTACCAAAGGTATTGGGAACAAGCAACATAGTCTGTCTCTGCCCAAAACTTAGTGAGAAGTAGAAAAGAAAAAAAAAAAGAAGGCTTCAGGAGAATTTACAGGGTTAGTCCTAAAGAAATGAGGTGGTAAAACAGAAAACTTCTGGAGACAACTCAGTCTTACACCATATTACCAACAAAGATATAGGTGAAAGTCAGAGATAACTAACGGGAACTAATAAGCCAAATGTGGATGATAGGGAAGATGTTTTTAAATATTTGTCTAAGTTCCCTCACCACATCTGTAAATTTTGCCTCAGTACTAAAATCAGAAGTTAATTGATTTGAATGACTGCTGACTGTGAATGAAATCAAACTACCCTTTCACAGCTTTAGCTCAAATAATTATTATATATTTTTGTTTTGTTTTTTTAATTTCTGTCCTAATGTTTTAATTAGATTTTCAAATAATGTAGGAATCATACTCTCTGATGTGTTAAATAATGAGAGATGCTCACTAACTGGAATGAAAAATGTGAATTAATTCATAAAACAGTGTGACAAAATTGCATATACATCTTAACAGTTTGAGAAACAGGTTTGGTGTGTATGCTAACCAGCTTGACAGGAAGGTTATTTTTAAGTTTTTGTACAATGCTAGTCAACACCTCTCTTTTAACATGAAGTAATTTGGAACAGCAATTTTCACTTGCGCATTAAAAATGCAGATCTGTTGTCTCGCTTCTCCTTTCATGTGTGGGTGAAAGAGACATCACCTATCAGAAACTACATTAGAAGATGTGAAAGGTGAGCTATAAAGAGATCTTAAAATTGCCTTGTGGAGCTTTTTACTTTGTGCCACATACAAAGCTCTTTAAAATAACTTGATGCCTTTATTTCATTCTAGTAGGAACCAAAAGCTCTGATCTTTGTACCTTTGCTGAAATAACACTGAAATGGTCATGTCAAAACACATCTTGTTGAGTTTTACTCAACAAGATGTGTTTTGACATGACCATTTTAGTGTTATTTCAGCAAAGGTACAAAGATCAGGTACAAAGATCTGGGAAGTCAAGCATATATTTATTTAATTTATATATTTAAATGTATAGGCCGTTTTTCTGTTCGTGGTGTCTCAAAGACATGGACAACCATATTCAGTGGGAAACATGTTTTAAGACTGGTTGCAAGAGCTGCATCTTTATAAAATGTAAATGGAAGTAGTTTTCATATCAAAGACCAGAATAGATATTCAAATTGAATGGAGCCCTTTTGAAAAAGTAACTAATCACTTCTCCCATTAAATTCCATTTCACTGCTCACTTTTTAAATGAAATCTTTAGTTTAACTCAGGGGTGGAAGTTGTATGCCTCTCCACATGTTGATTGTCTCAACATTTTTCATCACTGGTTATGCTAACTAGGGCCCATTAATCTTTACCTCAGCTACAATAACATTATATTAATTGTATTTGCTTCCCTCATCCCTACCTTTGTTTTTAACCCATG
This sequence comes from Sceloporus undulatus, assembly GCF_019175285.1. Classification (NCBI taxonomy): domain Eukaryota; kingdom Metazoa; phylum Chordata; class Lepidosauria; order Squamata; family Phrynosomatidae; genus Sceloporus; species Sceloporus undulatus. Next base: position 254,628,084 of record NC_056524.1, read on the forward strand.
TCAAAATTTAGATGGTTAGCTCCTCATAGAAAAAAAACCCTGAACAAACATTTTAAGACAGCCAGTAAAATACCATGCATATTGATATATTATATTAATCATGATAAGCTCAGGGTGGCATGGTTTGCAGAGGAAAAAGGAATGTGTACTCCCAACCATTTCTGGAGCTGTTCATACCAGGGTTTGATTATCAGTGGTGCAACTGGAGCAAATGTTTTATGGCCCTCAGTGTCTAGGAATCCCAAGCTGCAGATGGTCACACACACACACACTTTTTGTGTGGTGTTGCTGTTAAGACAGAAATGGTCCTGGGAAGAGGAAGTCTTCAGCTCCCTCTCCTGCTGCCTTCCCCAAGGATTGGTACCATGTACTTTCCTGCCCAGTCTAATTTTCTGGCTGCAAAGCAAGTGAAGAAGTGAGTGACATGGTGGGGAAAGTGTGCCAAAAATCACCTTCTTTTGAGTCCAGAGCAATAGCAAGAACATTTCTATGCCGCTTATCAGTAAACTCAGCACTCTCTAAGCAGTTTACAATCTGTAAGTCAATTTGCACCCAAAAGCTGGGTACTCATTTTACCAACCTATGAAATGACGGAAGGCTGGGTCAACCTTGGAGCCCTGTTCTAGGATCAGACTCACAATCTTGTGGCTGCAGTACCTGAAATTAACCACTACGCCACCAGGTCTCCTTTAAAGGACTGGTTGTGACTTCATGGCACTTTTTCCATGGCTAGGTCTGATCGCTGTTGTTAACTGCCCTTCGAGTTGATCCCAACTCATGCTGACCCTGTGGATGAGACATCTCCAAGACTCCCTGTCCTCCACTGCTCTGCTTAGGTTATGTATTTATACCCTTGACCTCCCTAATAGAGTCCATCCATCTAGCATGTAGCCTTCCTCTCTTTCTACATCCCTCCACTTTTCCTAGCATTGTTGTCTTTTCCATTGAGTCATTCCTTCTCATGATGTGACCAAAGTATGACAGCCTCAACTGTATCATCTTGGCTTCCAGAGAAATTTCATACTTGATCTGTTTTAGAACCCATTTGTTTGTCTTTTTGGCCATCCATGGTATCCTCAGCACTCTTCTCCAGCACCGCATCTCAAATAAATTGATATTCTTCCTGTCTGCTTTTTTAACTGTCTAGCTCTCGCATCCATGCATGGTAATAGGGAATACAATGGCTTGTATGATTCTAACTTTTGTGCTCAGTTGTAACTATGGCGCACGCACTGGTAACCTCATGACTTGACTTCTGCAATGCTCTTTACATAGGGCTACCTTTGTACCTAGTCCAGAAACTTCAACTAATTCAAAATATGGCAGCCAGAATGGTCACTGGAAGATCTAGAGGTGACCATATTACAGCTGTACAAAAGTCTCTTCATTGGCTGCCTATTAATTTCCGGGCACAGTACAAGGTGTTGGTCATAACCTTTAAAGCCCTTCATGGCTTGGATCCAGCTTACCTATGGGATCACCTTCTCCCATATAATCCACCCTGAACATTGAGGTCCTCTAGTAAAAACACTGCAGCCTGCCAAAACTAGGCTGGCTGCAGTTATTTCTTCTTGGTCTTGAATTATGTTCTTTTAATTGTCATATAGCATCCTGGGCCTTGGTTTGAACTTCCCTTTGATTTCTGATTTTGGAGTCTGACCTACCGCATTAGAAAGCCAGCACTCCAACAGCCAAGATTACATACAACTAAGAGCCAACGTGGTGTTGTGGTTTGACTGTTGAACTACAACTCTAGAGACTACAATTCTATTCCCTGCTTGGCCATGAAAGGCACTGGATGATCTTGAGCAAGACACACTCTCTCAGCATCAAGGGAAGGCAATGGCAAACTTCCTCTGAACAAATCTTGCCAAGAAAATCCCGTGACAGGGTCGTCATATATTAGGAATTACTTGAAGGCACGCAACATAAACAACAAACAAAGAGGGTCCTGTTTTTGGGATTGCTTCAGGACTCCAACCACCTTTAATCTGACCTTGCGCATACCTATAAAAGACTCTCTGCCCTCACATTTGATTATGGCTATTTGTTGAAAAAACATGAAAGTGTACATTTCCATGTGCATTCATACATGTGCTAAACAAAGTATAGCTACTATCAGTAAAAAAAAAAAGAATGAGTGGGAGCTGAATAACTAATGTCAAAAATAATCATCTGCTCCCATTTTCTGTAGTGAACTCTTAACTAGAGTATGTTAACTATCATGAGACTTTATATAGATGGTTATGTGTAGGTAGGTCTGTGTGTGTTGTTTGCTTTCAAGTCATCTTTGACTTATGGTGACCCTAAGGCGAAACTATTACAAGGTTTTATTGACAAGTTCCTCCGGAGGGGGTTTGCCATTGCCATCCTCTGAGACTGAGAATGTGTGACTTGCCAAGGGTCACCCAGTGGGGTTCCATGGCTCAGCCAGGATTCAAATCCTAGTCTTCCAGAGTCATAGCCCAACCCTCAAACTACGACACCACACTGGCTCTCTGTATCTGTAGATGTGTTGTTGTGTGCCTTCAAGTCTTGTTTGAGTTATGGGGACCCTAAGGCGAACCTATCATGAGGTTTTCTTGCAAATTTCTTCAAATGGGGTTTGTCATTGCCATCCTCTGAGGCCAAGAGAGTGTGATCTGCCCAAAATCACCCAGTAGGTTTACATGGCCAAGCCAACATTTAACACTACACCACTAACCACTACACCACCGGCTCTCACTATTTAAGTTGGGTCTTCTAATACTAAATCTGATGAGCTCTGCATCAAGCTATTATATTTGTCCATATTTGTTGTTGTTGTGTGCCTTCACATCATTTCCTACTTATGGGGACCCTACGGCAAGCCTATCATGGGGTTTTCTTTGCAAGTTTCTTCAGGGGGTTTGTCATTGCCATCCTGAGGCTGAGAGAGTGTGACTTGCCCAAGATGACCCAGTGGATTTCCATGGCTGAGCCAAGACTGGTTTCCCCAGTCCAATGCTCAAACCATTACACCATGTCATACAGGAGGGTATGTGTAGGTTTGTTGTTGTGTGTTTTCAAGTAGTCAATAGGTTATAAAAAGGAAGAGTTGAATAAGGTCCAAAACATACTGCAGAAATAATCCAGTTTGTGACCACTTTAACTGCCCTGGTTCAGTGCTTAGGAATCCTGGGAACTGTAGTTTATTGTGTCACCAGAGCTCTCTGGCAGAGAAGGCTAAGTGTCTCACAAAACTAAAGTTCCCAGAATTCCCTAGCACTGAACCAGGGCAGTTAAAGCAGTCTCAAAGTGGATTATATATATATAAAACACAACTGCAGTGTGTTTTGTACTTATGAGACAAAAGTGTTCCACCTTTAAGGAGCACGTATCTGAGATAATTAAACTGGGTTAAATGATCTTGACCAGAGAAGCTGAGAGCAAACAAGAAGAGGCAGTTTTGCCATGAGAGTGTAAGGAGTTTGCCTCAGGCAGCTTTGAAAGGCCTGAGTCATGGGTGCAAGACAGTGAGACGTCTGGTGTCCTAAGGTTAATTGTTGTGTAAGGAATGCTGTTTGGATCTTTTTCTCTTGCAAACAGTTTTTATACAGCCAACAGATAGTGGCAGTGAAATGGGTCAAATGAATCAATAATCAGAATAATTAAAATTACCCTGGCAAAGAGTGAGGTGTCCCTCTCTCCTCTGCAGGCCATTTTGCACATTGCCTGAGTTTTGTGTTAAATGATGCACAGTATTTGTTACAACATGCCGGCCATGCGGTACTTTTGACAAGATGCCGTGGCTAACCCCAGCTTCTTATTGCGCTTGAGTTGGATCTGCACCCATGTCATGTGCAAAACATCCCAGAGAGGAGAGCTAGAAGAGACATTTTGGAGCACAGAAAGCAGACTATAAGCGACAACATAGGTCTAGTTATGGCATAGCATGGTGTAGTGGTTTGAGCATTGGATTATGACCCTGGAGACCAGGGTGCGAATCCCGGCTGGGCCTTATAAACACATTTATTGGGTGGGCTTGGGCAAGTCACACTCTCTCAGCCTCAGGGGATGGCAATGGCAAAACCTCTCTGAAGAAAGTTGCCAATAAAACCCAAGGATAGGGTTGCCACAAGTCGGAAATGACTTATGAAGGCACACAACAAATATAGTACATAGATCCAATATATTATAGGATAATATAGTTTTGTTGTTGTGTGCCTTCAAGTCATTTCTGACCCCTTATCATGGGGTTTTCTCTGTCTGTCTCTTTCTCTCTCTCTAAGGAAAGAGAAATATTACCTCACACAACTCCCTCAAAAACACTCACAGAAATACATATTTATATTATAATATACAATCACTCTTTTTAGGCTAAAAAAAAAGGAAGACATTTAGGAACTCCCCATGGACAGGAAAAAGCTGGAAAAATGGAGGACTATCTTCGTCTGTCTCTCTCTCTCTGAGGAGAAACAACTTCAGACACAACTCCCTAAAAGACAGACCCATCCTCCTTAGTCAGGCTCAGAAATGGAGGACGTGGTCGGGGGAAAGGAGGACTATCTCTCTCTCTCTCTCTCTGAGGGAGGGCACAATACCTCAGACAAACTCCCTCAAAAACCCTCACAGAAATATAAATATTTATTTTATAATAACATTCGCTCATCTTAGGCTCAAAAAAAAGGAATACATTTGGGAACTCCTCCTGGGAAAAACGGAGGACTATATCCGTCTGGCTGAGAGGAGAAATATTGCCTCAGACACAATTCCCTCGAAACACTCATGTATAATATAACATGTATGTAGCATAATATATATTATATTACATACTCAATATAATATAATAGTATATGATATTATACACTCATTTATAACATTTTATAATATTATTATAAAATGACATATTTATCTTATGCATTCACCCATCTTGGGCTTAAAAAAAAAAGAACGGGGGAGGACATTTGGGAACTCCTTTTATAGATTCGTCTATAGGTATAATATATATATATATATAGTCCTCCATTTTCCACGCCTGCTCTCTTCTGGGACCTTTAGAGAAGAGGATGGGAAAATGGAGGGCCTCCCTAGTCCCTCTCTAGGAGAGAGAACCATTAACTCAGAAGAACGCCCTCAGAGCCAGAGCTGGAGCCAGGTGGTGGGCGGGGGGCAGACGTGGTGGGCGGGGCTTGGCGGAGGGGGAGAGGAAAGCAGCAGCACTAGTCTAGAAGAGGGAAGCGCGCCCCCGCGGGTTCGTGCCCGCGCGCCCCGCCCGCCTCTCCTCCTCCTCCTCCTCCGTCGCGGTGGTTTTCCCCCGCCGCCGCCGCCATGACTGTCTCCGCAGTGACGTCACGGGTAGCGGGCGTCGTCCGCGGCTGCTGGTGCTCGGCGTCTGGGGACGACAGAGACAGAGACAGGTCTTGTGTGTGTCTGTGAAGGCGGTAAGGAGAGGAAGGAGGGAGGGGAGCCTAATGGGACCCTCTCAGAAGGGGGGGGGTTGGGAGAGGGGGGGGTTATATGAGGGAATCTGTGGGGGGAGGGAAAGGGTTGAGCCCAGGGTTGGGGGAGGGGGCTCTGCGCTTGTGTTGTGTATTGGGGGGGGGTCCTCAGTGGAAAGGAGGGAGGGAAGGTCTTTCTGGGTGGAAAAGAAAGGTGAGGGCTTTCTTTGAGGGATTGTTACTTTGTGTGTGTGTGTTAAAGGGGGGGGAGGAGGGGTTGCTACTTCGTGAGTGTGTCTGTTTTGTGTGTGGGAGGAAAGGTCTGTCTGGGTGGAAGGAAGGGCGAGGGATTGTTGGGAATTGTTACTTTGTGTGTGTGTGTGTGTTTGGGGAAAGGTCTGAATGGAGCAGGAGGGGGGCTGAGGATTGTTCGTGTGTGAGTGGTGTGTGTGTGTGTGTTGGGGGGGTGAAGACATTGTTATGGAGAAGGATTGGGGTAAGGAATTGCTACTTCGTGTCTGTGTGTGTGTTGTGTGTGTTGTTTTAAAGGGGGGGTTAGTGGAAAGGGGGGAGGAAGGCCTGTCTGGGGTTTTTGAGGATTATTACTTTGTGTGTTTTTGGGGGGGAGGTCTGGGGAGAGCAGGAAGGGCTGAGGAGTTGTGTGTTTTGGGGGGGTGAAAGGTTGCCTGGGGAGAGCGGGGCTGAGGGATTGCTACTTCGTGTGTGTTTTGTGTGTGTGTTTAAAGGTGGGACTCAGTGGAAAGGGAAGTCTGTCTGGGTGAAGGTTGAGAGGGTTTTTGTGTGTGTGGAATTTTTATTTGGGTGTGTGTGTGTGTGTGTGTGGTGTATTCAGGGGGACTCAGTGGAAGAGAGGGGAGAAAGGCTGTCTGGGCCGAGGCATGAGGGCTGAGATGTGGGCTTCGTGTCTGTGTTTTGGGGGGAGGAAAGGTCACATGGGTGGAAGTTCAGGGAGGGAGGAATTGCCTGTGTGTGTTTGTGTTTTAGAGCAGGGAAGGTCTGTCTGGGTGGAAGCTTGAGGGTTTTTAGGAATTGTTACTTGTGCGTGTTCTGTGTGTGTATTTGTGTCTGTGTGTTTTAAGGGGGGCCTCAGGGAAAGGAAGGGGATGTCTAGGTGGAGGCCAGGAAGGGGGAGGAATTGTTACTTCGTGTGTTGTGTTGTGTGTGTGTTTTGGGGGGGTTAGAAAGGTCTGGGTGGTGGAAAAAGGAGGGACGGATTTTTTTGTTGTCTTTTAGGTGTGTGTGTGTGGTCCTTGGGAGAGGCTCAGTCAAAGGGGGAGGGAAGGTCGTCTGTGTGAGAGCCTGAGGCCTGAGGGAGGGGTGCGGGAATTGTTGGTGTGTCTTTGGGGTGTTATTTTGGACGGGGGCTCAGTCGAAAAGGGGTAGACATGTCTGTCTGGAAGGAATCGTTTGCGTGCGCATTGTGTGTGTCTTGAGGGGAGAAGGTCGCCTCAGGGAGGAGTGAGGATTATTGTGTGTGTGTCTGTTGTGGGGGAGAGAATGGTTGTCGGAGTGGAAGCTTCAGGGAGGGACGTTTGAGGAATTGTTAATTTCTGTGTGTGTTGTGTGTGGTGTAGGGGAGCCCCAGTGGAAAGGGATGGAGAAAGAGGACTGTCTGGTGAACACTGGGGTGTGTTGAGGAACTATTATGTTTTGTGTATGTGTGTGTGTTTGGGGGGCTCCGTCCAAAGGGAGGTGAGAAGGCCTGTCTGGATGGGGGGCTTTGGGTGGTGAGGAATTACTACTTGGGGTGTGTGTGTGTGTGTGTGTGTTTGGGGGCGTGAGTCCCAAGGGGGTGCAGCCTGTCAGGGAAGGGTGAGGAATTGTTACTGTGTGTGTGTGTGTGTATAAATATTTTAGGGAGCCTGATCCAAAGAGGGGGGGATGAGAAAGGTTCTGGGGGTGGAAGCATGAAGGAAGGAACGTTATTCCTGTGTGTGTGTTTTGTGTGGGGTGTGAGTGAAAATGTACTCCTGTTGAATGGGGTTCGAGTGGTGGGGGGAGGGGAGGGAAGCAGCAGGGATTTCCTTCAGAGCAGTCAATGAAATGCATCAAGAGGGGAGAAAGGGAGAGAATGGAGGGGGGTGTCCTTGATTGGAAGGGGTCTCCCTGCCTTGGCAGGGCCTGGCCTTTCCTCCTCTGTCTGTGCTGTTGTCTCCTTCTTTCCTTCCTCCCTCCCTTCCTCCCTCCATGTCTGCCTCTGCTGACTTAACCTTCTCACCTCCTGCGGGGGGAAGAGGGCGTCTGCAGAGTCAGCAGGTTGTCTCCTACGAGGTGGAAGGAAGGAAAGAGAAGGAAGGGATTTGAATCCGGAGCAGAGGACGCTGTTGCTGCTGACACCAGGAGTGTGCTTCTAGCCAGGGGACCAGACCGCCTCTTTTTCCAGGACAATACCCCTATCCCAGCTTCTGTCCGAGGAATGCCACAGTCTCCTCCTCCATTTTGAGCATGGACTAAGATTTATTGATTTCATGTTTTCTGCTGCCTTTCTCCCTGAAGGGACCCAAGCGTGCTCACAAAATAAAAACACGTTAAAACATCAAATAAAAAAATATAGAATTACTTTAAAAACTACAGCACCCGCCCCATATAACACGCGCCCCATGGAAAAGCCCATCCCTTGAATATATATTAAAAGCCTGCCTGAACAAACTTTTTCCTGGCCTTTGGGGAAGCCAGAATGGCCCCTTCCTTGTTAAGACCTTCCTGTTTCATGATGGCATTTAAAACAGAATGTTTTAAAGAATGGATTGGGGTGTGTTACAATGTTTTAAAGTGTTGTAAACATTTTTTCAATCTTTTAAAACTGTATTATATATATGCAATTTGTGTTAATGTTATAGTAATTTAATTCTTTTAATTTACCTTTTTGTCTGTTTTTAAATTGTTCTGTTTTTTTAATATTGTAAGCTGCCCTGAGTCCCAGTTTTGGGAAAAAGGGCGTAATAATAATAATAAATATAATAATAATAATAATAATTTCTGCTTGCCATGGAAGGCAAGCACGGAGGGGGCCGTCCTAGTTTCCTGTGGAAGGTCATTTCGAGGGTGAGGGGTAGCCAGGGAGAAGGCTCACTCTTGTGTTCCTGGGGTGGGTGGAGCGAGAGAAAGCCTTCCCTGAAATATTGGGCTCTAGCAGGTTCATATGAGCATGGATTTTATTTATAGGGGTGTTTTAGCTTTGTTTGTTGCGGTGCCTAGACCTCCTTGGCAATTAGGACATATGCTCACCTAGGGCTTTGTTTCCCAAAAGCAAAGTGAGAATGCCCATCACCCAGTTATCGTTGTTGTTGTCAGCTGCCTTTGAGTTGACCCTGACTCATGGGGGTCCTGTGGGTGAGACCTCCCAGACCACCTGTTCTCCACTGCTTTGCTTAGTTTCCTGCAAACTCATGCCTGTGGCCTCCCTGACTGTCCATCTGGTGTGGGGTCTTCCTCTCTTTCTGCTGTCCTCTCCCTTTCCTAGCATCTGAAGGAGACACACAACAAACAATTTATAAATTGCTGAAACTATTAACACATCACCCCAAAATTACACAATGTATATCCACTGTTCTGTTACCCTCTTCACTTAGAATTCAGAGACATGATGTTATCACACTATGCTCTTAAAGAGCTACTATTGCACGTGTGACTCCTCTAGCTGCCTCCTGTTGCTGCTGGATTGGCAGTTTTTAGGAGGGGTATTTAGAATTCTCAGGCAGAGAAGTTCAGCTCCTTAAAACTGCCAATCCCAGCATGCAACAGGAGGCAGCTAGAGGAGTCACACTGGATTGCCTCTTTAGAGCTCGTCTGATAAACACCATAGATTTGTTAGTTGGAGATTCAGTTTGCAAAACAGGGTGACCATGTCTCCTAATTGCAAAAGAGGACAAGCCACCACAAGATATAGGACATTTGAGAAAAACCTCCAAAATCAGAGCTTAAAACAATAACAGAAACAGAAAATCATGTTTGTTAGTCCTGCTCAAAATGGAAGACATTCCTCCTGGCAGAAGGCTGAAATGTCGGCATGTCTGGGATAAGGAGGATCCCAGACATGCCCGACATCCTGGTATGCAAAGGGATTTTTTAGCACCTTACTGAAGAGAAAGGAGCTGCTGGCATGAGCTTTCATAGACTTCAGCCTACTTCTTCCAAGGCATCTGGGAAGTATACTGAAGTCTATGGAAAGCTCACTGCTTCCAACTCTTTCTTTCAGTTTTCTCAAAGGTGCTGCACGATCCTTTTGCGTACTGATTTTCCAAGCTAACACATCTTATTTGAATGTTTCCTAGCCTTATTGTCTTTTCTAATAATTATGCTTTTGTGATGTGGCCAAAGTAGGACAGCCTCAGTTTGGTCATCTTGGCCCTCAAGGAAATGGCCTATCTGCTCAAGGGCCCAGTAGAGCCTGCCAGAAGTACAGCAGAGAGGGAGCTACCAGCATCTGTCAGGAATGATTTGGGGCTTGAGTGCATTTATTCTTTTAACGACTTCTGTGTTTTAATATTTTTTTCAATTTAATTCTATTTTAATGTTCATTTTGTATGTCTTTAATTGTTTCTTTTATTAAAACTGTAATCCCTTTTGAGTTCCAACTTTGAGGGGAAAGTGGGTAATAAATAAATATTATATAATAATAGCAGCAGCAGCCAGCATGCAGTCAAGCAGAGTCCCATTAATTGGGCCCTCTTTTAAAGCACACTGGTTGTGTTAATTCAGGGACATAGCCATAATAGTCTGGAATTGTTGTTTGTTGTAACTGCCCTCCAGTCAACTTTGACTCATGGACAACTCTGTGCATGAGGATATCCAAGACATCTTGTCCTCAACCTCTCTGCTCAGGTTGCCTGAAATGTATGCCTAACTAGTCTGGACTTCAGTATGCAAAGGGATTTTCTATCACCTTGAGACTATGTGAAAGAAGTTGGGAATGAGCTTTTGTAGACTTGGTCTGCTTCCTCACGATGCAAGATGGCTGTGTTCGTGTTTTGTTCTCAGGTTTATGGAAGTGTGTTTGTGTGGGGAGGTTTTAGACTGATTAATCCTGCAAGGCCGTGACTTTCACACTGTCTAGTTTCGGGAACAGTTTGCACATGGATTTATCTTAATAGAAAACCTCTGCTCTTTTTCCTGGTGTGCTTGTTACAACCAGGCTGGGTGTGCTCAAGGTTCACAGGTGGTGGGTGCACTTTTTTCTCTGTGGTAAGCTCAGAAAGTGTACCCTAACAGTATACCTCCTGTGACTGGGCTGTTATGGAGGGGAAGGAGATAGTGAGCTCTTAGAGAGCTTATGCCATCTTCTAATGAAAATCCCTTTTTGTTTCAGGATTTCTTGAAATACAGTTTTTGAATAGGTGCTTTAAGCGAACATGGGCTGAGACGGAGGCAATTATACTGTCATAGAAACCTAGATTATGTAATTTGTTATAGGTGTGCATATATTTCATTGTGTAGGATGTATAAGTAATTACTCGTAAAGTGCAGTTTGAGGCAGAGTCTTGTGAGACATTTTTGTATTGTATTGTATTGGTTGTGCACCAAGGAAATTTGAGTAAGTCATGTAGGGGAACAGCTTTTATGAAGGTGTGTGTGGGCAGATTATTCTGTGTGATTTTTTACACCATTGGGAGGAGAATAAGGTCATAATTCTGGGAAGTGGGAAGGAGAATACATTGAATTCATAAAAGGTTTAGTAATGGGGATAAAGGCCTGTTACAGACAGCCAAAATAAGCTGCTTCGAGTCACAGTGGGGTATGGTGTTTCAATGATGCATGTGTCCTAAGAGTCCAGAAGCCATACCAAAGCCACGTTCAGTCCTTAGGGCGGAGCGTGGCTTTGGTGCAACTTCGGACTCTTAGGATGCATGCTCATTGAAACACCATACTCCACTGTGACTCGAAGCAGCTTTATTTTGGCTGTCTGTAACGGCCAATGTTATTTTTCTGAAACCAGTTGGAATTGTGGGGAGAGCTTTTGTGCTAAGGATGCTTTTCTTCCCAGAAACTGCGTTGATATTGGTGGAAACCTAGGAAGGAATAGTAAAGGCTAAATGTAGTTTCAAATTCTAGATCTGTGGATGCGAAGCAATTGCTGTTGTGTGTGCCTTCAATTCATTTCACGCTTATGCAAACCTAAAGTGAACCTGCACAGGATTTTCTGGGTTGAGGTGTGCTCACTCAGGTCACCCAATGTGTTTATGGCTGACCAGGGAATCAAACCCTTGTCTCTAGAGTCTCAGTCCAATGCTTAAATCACTACATTATGCTCTTTATTCTTCTCCTAGCCTTGGTGTGGGAAGAGGCTTTTCATAACTAGAATTTCATCTATGTTTTCATTGCTCACAAGAGACAGAAGTTGATAAAATGTCAAATGAATGTGTTTGGAATGCAAGGATCCTGTTTGAATATTTCTAGTTTTGAAGGGGCATACATATTTTAAAGGCATCAGATCCCATCTGATCTTGGAAGCTAAGAAGGGTCAGCTCTGGTTAGCACTTAGATAGGAGACTGACAATGACTACCAGGTACTATAGGCTGTATTTCAGAGGAAGGAACTGGCAAAACCATCTCTAAGTATTCCTTGCCTAAGAAAACCCTATGAAATTAATGGGGTTTACAGGTAACTTTAAAAGCACACATACATAAAGTTTTGAAGTACTAAAAGGTCCTTTTGATTTCCTCAAATCTCTCTTCTGTTCTAATGGCAGAATTTGTCAGAAATGAAGAGTAGGTTTGTCTTCTTTACTCTAGTACATTCTAAGTGTATATCCTCTATTTGTAAATCCACAATTTATTTGCCAATAATGGATGCTTATGTCCATCAGTCATGTTATTTTCAAGCAGATTTATTGGGCTCTAAAATGGTAATATAGAAAAGCCTAGGAGTGTATGATGCAAGTTATGTATGTGATGTGTGGAACCACTAAGATTGTGGATTTGAGAAAAACTAAGTAGTGGTGTTTTCAAACTGTATGAAAGCAGAAAAAAAAGAGGACACGGTGTGTGGAATAACATTGAGCAACAGGCTTGCTTCACACAGATTTTTTTCTCACATTCAAATTAGGATATAGGCTGATGATTGTTTCATTAACATAGGTGTTTGTGGAGAGAAGCACAACAAAGCACCACGTTCCTGATCCACTTGCATTCTCCTCAGTGCTTAGGACCGGTAGTCTCAAAAACTATAATTCATGCCAGTCAAACATTTCATAATGGTAACTGAATAAAAGTAGAAAATAATTGCTAAGAGAACCAGCGTGGTGTTGTGGTTTGAGTGTTGGACTACAACTCTGGAGATGAGGTTTTGATACCTGCTCAGCCATGAAACCCACTTGGGCAAGTAAATCTTTGAACAAATCTTTCCAAGAAAACTCCATGGTAGGTTCACCTTAGGGTTGTCATAAGTCAGGAACAACTTGAAGGTACACAGCACAGAGAGAAAATAATCATGTAGATGCCTGAATTTTTAAACATGCACAGGTGGATAGATGAAATATGGGAAACAGAGAGAAATATAAATCAGAATCATAGAATTGTAGAGTGAGAAGAGACCACAAGGGCCACCTTGTCCAACCCCTGCCATGCTGGAATACATAACCAAAGCATCCCCAACAGATTGCCTTCCAGCTTCTGTTTAAAAACCTCCAAAGAAGGAGACTCCACCACACTCCCAAGGGAGCATGTTCCATTGTTGAACAGCTCTTAGCATCAGGAAGTTCTTCCTAATGTTGAGGTTGAATCTCTTGTTCTGTAGTTTGAATGCAACGCTCCATGTCCTAGTCTCTGTAGCAGCAGAAAACAAGGTTGCTTCATGGTGAGTGCATGGTTAGAAGGGGAAAATAGAATAAGGGAAGCAATTTAAAAGATTTGCGTAGATTCAGTCATGGTTCTTACATTGTGAATAATTTGGCCCTAAGAAAAAATGGGCAAAGGCAGTATTCTTATTAGGCTGTTACTGACTGATACTGTCTACAAATGACATCTAAGTATTTTTTCCAAGAGAAAACCTTTGTCATGCACATGTGTATTGTTACTGAACAAAAGACTTCAGTCCTTTTGTGTGCTGTATATTTTAATTTTGGGGTAAATATGGAAATATAATTCTTTAGAAAATATAAAGCTAATATGAAGCTATTGATATCAGCATATTTCTGACTGAGAAATGTTTGTTTTTCTTTCCTGATTCAGATTCTGTGAAAGGATGGATGGAGACGTGAATTACTAGCCCAAGAAGTTAATTTTGCTGAGGACTGGGATCTTATATTCACTATTAAATATTGTGTTTGGAACAATGGAATTCACAGTGTTCATACTTATGCATATAAGTACAGCAAGCACAGTGGGATCAGTTTCCAGTTACAGATTTATTGGTGAACAAATATTGATGCTTTCGGAGATGGAAAAATTTGTAGGCCAATAAATACAGATTTTTACCTATGATACTTATAATAGCAGGAATCCATTACAGAAACCTACAGTTCATTTACCATCTAGAAGCGTAATTTTGTAATAAGCATGTCTCAGGCAGTGTGCTTTTATTATGTTCAGTTAAAAGAAAAAGTGAGGAACCTGTATGTCTGTAAAAATAGAAATCTTCAGAGTTAGACTTTGTACTAAATTGTATTTTTCTGATGGATTAAATCAATGGATTATTTTTGAGACCTGTGATTCAAAGGTTCAAGCAAAATCTTTTTTGTGTCTGCATTGAGTTGTACATTTTTTTGTCACATTGAAACAGTGTTTTTAAATGACACAAGTTCCTAGGTAATTACTTACCAGCATGGACTATGATACTATGATACTAAATGCAAAGTGTTAAAAATAACAATATAGTTGTTTGCATGTTTATGGCTATGAAAGCAGCCATACACAAAGAACTAGAAATTGAGATTTAAAGAACTGTCTGTGATCAGATTTCAGATTCATATATTTAAAAAATAGAGTGATGGAAGCTGCAAAGATAAATTTCCCCCTGGATCACTCAAAGCAAAAAGGGAGCATAATGCAAGAAGATGGCAGCCCACCAACAAAAAAAGCAATGACAGAAATGCATGTAAAGGATAAAGTACAAACTATGATAAATAAGTTGTCAACAATAAAAAAGGAGCACTTAGATGAATGTGAAGAAAATCTTATGGAAAACAGTGAGGAAGGTGCCAAACCAAATATTGCTGCAGTCTCTGAGCCTTTGAACTTAAACCCTGGTTTGAAACATACACTGGCACAGTTTCACTTAAGCAGCCAGAGTTCACTGGGTGGACCAGCAGCATTTTCTGCTCGCCATTCTCAAGAAAGCACACCTTCAGTCTTTGTACCTCTTCCATCACCCCAGATCCTTCCTGGTCCATTACTTGTTCCTTCAGACAGCTCTACAGAATTGACTCAGACTTTACTGGAAGGGGAGTCTATATCTTGCTTTAAAGTTGGAGGAGAAAAAAGGCTTTGTCTGCCTCAAGTCTTGAATTCCGTGCTCCGTGACTTTTCTCTACAGCAAATTAACACAGTGTGTGATGATCTTTATATCTATTGCTCAAGGTGCACTTCTGACCAACTTCACATTTTAAAGGTTTTGGGAATTCTTCCATTTAATGCTCCATCTTGTGGACTGATAACACTGACTGATGCTCAAAGACTATGCAATGCTCTACTGCGCCCTCGCACTTTCCCTCAAAATGGCAGCCTGCTTCATGCTAAAGGTTCGCTGGTCCAACTAAAAGAGACTGGCAGTGCCTTTGAAGTAGAGCATGAATGTTTGGGCAAGTGCCAGGGTTTATTTGCTCCACAATTTTATCTTCAACCAGATTCTCCTTGTATCCAGTGTTCTGAATGCTATGGCATGTTTTCACCCCAAACATTTGTGATGCATTCTCATCGCTCTCCTGACAAGAGGACCTGCCATTGGGGCTTTGAATCAGCTAAGTGGCACTGCTATCTCCATATTAACCAAAAATATCTAGGAACATCAGAAGAGAGAGATTTGCAGCATCTCTTGGAAGAAATGAAAGAAAAATTTAGCATGAAAAGTCAGAAAACATCCCAGTCTAAAGTAAGTTGGTTTATACATGTAAAATATTTGCATACAATTAATGCTACAAATTGCTTTAAAGGCCAGGTTCCCATTGAACACTAGTGGGGTGAAAAAACTCCCATCAGCATAGTAACGTGGAACTACCAGGGCTTCTGTTGTGGATTTGGTTATTCCCATTCCAAAGATCCAGTGTTCACTGTATACTTATACCCTTTATGCTTTGTTCAAGCAAAATTTTTTAGCACATGTTGTGCAAGCAGTTTAGCTCACTAGAATGTTGGCCAAAATATTTTAGTATGTGCTTCATATTGTATGTCTGTCCCTTTAAAATCTAGAAAATCTTAAAATGTTAGCAGGAAATCTTACCGCATCACAACAAACCTGGAAAAAAAAATAACACCTTGGTGCTGAAAATGCAAAAGTTCTAAGCAAGCAGGTATTCAGTTTTATTTCCTGTTTTAGCCAGTTTATGACCACAAGACATAGTCAATATGTGATGATCAGGCTTTTTTTCTTTTACTTTTTTAAAAAGCATACCTATTTGATTTTGTCTCAGATATAATTATATTTAATTACCTATAATAGCCACTGATTAATCTAAAGCTTCAGGCCTAGCTGTTCTGTCCAAAGTAAGAGGGGAAGTATGGAAAAGCAGTGAACAAAAGAGAAAGTGAAGGAGGAAAGGACTCTGTCACAGAATATTTGAACAAAGGTCTTGAGGCACCTCTTAAACACCATGACTGAAGGAGTCATTGAAGTGTCACGTGGGATAGAGTTCCTAAGTATGCCATGGCTAATGAAAAAGAATGGGGATGGAGAATAGGGCTTATTGCTCTTTATTTTAAAAGAAGAATCTAAAGACCAAAAGAGAGAGTAATGAGATACCTTTGATATGTTATGACACTACTTAAAGCATTCATTAAATGGCTAATGTTGTTTTACCTGCTGTGCTTAGTATGTTTAGAATTGTAAAAGCACAGGAACGCATCATAGTCTCTGTCTATGGGGACAGAGTATGGGTGGGGGTATAACCTTCAGAGCATTTCCCCTCCATACTACATTTCTCCTGTTTCATTAAACTTCACACAAACTACAGATGTGCAAATATAGAAAGCTGCCTTGCCATGCCTGCTTTGACTGATGACAGCTCCTTGTGATCTTGAGTTATTTTGGAGCATTTATTACCTAATCCCATTTAACCTGGGGATACCAGCGATTGAACTCAGTGGTCCTTCCTGTTAAAATAAGTAAAACCAGCCATATCCTTCTGTTAGTAGTCATTGTAGCAATGGCTGATTCAGAAATAATTGAATATTTTAATAGATGTTAAATAATTTGTTACCTTGTGTACACTAACTGTGTAACTGAGCTTCATGCAGCTCTTTTCTGCTCTTCATCTTTAACCTGTGTTGGTGCTCATTTCTGGTCCTCTGACATGCTTGCAATGAAACATTAGAATGATGTCATATTCTGTGGTTTCCTTAATGATCAGATAAAACAGATATGATGATGACAGGGAGTGCATATACCTTACTTTTGTTCATTTTCCTTTCCTGCTAGAAGTTCTTTTGCTGCATTATATGATCTTCTGGAGTTTGCCCTTAAGCACTCTTTTTTTGGAGATCATAGAGAGTTGCAGTGGGAAGAAAAGACTTATTCTGGAGAAGAGTTCCTCATCCAGGAATTAGAAATATAAACCACAGCAAACTGTCTTTTTATTTTCCCCAAAATTTTGCAAATCCTGCCCCAAATAGGCATATGTAACAAGGTTTTTTGTTTTTGATTTAGTGCTGTCTCTCTCTCTCTCCACCCCTCTGTTCCCTCTGTCTTGGTGCTCCATGTTCTCATTACTACACAACAGGGTATTTGTGTAATGCAGGGTAGTGGAGGTTTGACAGGGCTGGGATCAAATTTTCATTTCTAGTGCCTGCTGTACATTACAGCAAGCATGGAAAATGGGAGGAAAATGGGGTGTGTGTGTGTGTGTGTGCCCTTGAGTACTGTGTTTTTTCTCCCATAGGTAGCCCATGGGCCACACTTTGCCCATACTTTGCCCACTACTGGTATAATGCTGTCTTTTGATAAGAAAGAAGGCTGAATTTCTTGTACAGTCAGCATTCCATATCTACAGATTCCTTATCCATGGATTCAAGCATCCACGGCTTAAAAACATTTTTGAAATTTATAAATTCTTTAAAACAAACTATGATTTTGCTATTTTATATAAGGGACACCCTTTTATTATGCCACTGTATTTAATGGGACTTGGACATCCATGGATTTTGGTATCCTCAGAGGGTTCTGGAACCAAGGGCCTACTGTACAGTAGTACCATCAGTAATTTGACAAATTTTTAAAATCTCATGACATTGTTTTATTTTATTTTAATTTATTTCCTTTGCATTTGCCTTTAAGACAACTATTACTGATGCACTATTCCTAGGTAAATAGGATGTTCAGCAGAATCCTAAGATTTTAGTTTAGTCTGCCAGTGTCTAGTTTTAATCACTGGAAAGAAAAACAGGAATGCGGGATTTTATTTTGGAAATTATTACGCTTCTGTAATATGTGACCATTGACATATAATTTTCATTAGACAGATGATCCTATAATTGGAGCCTGTAGTACTCAGAATTAGCTTGGACTGTAGAGGAAGTTGACAAATTTTGCTTGACATGTATATCTTATAATAATCTGAGGATTTGCAAGATAAAACAAGAAGATAGAAAATACAAGCAAATCTGTATGAGAGCATATGCAAACAAGGGTAGGAAGAAGTTGCATTTATCTTAGATTTGATGGTTATATCAGTAACTCTAAAAGCTGAGTATTCTGGACAGTGGTTGAATTAATTATATTCTTGAAAAAAGATCTCAGGATTGTTCCATGACTTACTCTGTTGAAGCTCTTGAGCAGCTGACCAAGGAGATCCATTGCTAAAGAGAACAGGTGGTACAATACTAGTAGAGGCAGTGGTCTGATTTTGTACCAGGCAGCATCATATGTTCATATAGTTAATGTAACTTCAGTTAGTGGAGGTAGCAAAACTGAACATGAAGGGTGATGCAGAGATTCCGAAATGAAGCCTGGATTTATCTCAGCCTTTGAAGAGCATGGGAATTTTCTCCACCCTACATTTATTTACGTTATTTTCATCCTATGTTTGCCATTCAGGTTAGAGAGAGCAGGCTTTAAGATGTGCATAATCCTTTTGTGTTTCTTTACATGGGTCATGGTGAGTTCTCATTCATGGAAAACATCAGTGAGCATCCTTGTTCACAATTTTCAAATTTGTTTTCAGTTGTCGATATATGCATGCTGAACTTTCTGTATGTTGAATGTTCTGGTATGCGCTAAAGGAAAACTTCAAAATGAGAGGAGCATTAGTCTTTTTTATACTTGTAGGAAAGAGGCAGAAACTTAGACTGTATAATAGGCAAAGGTTTAATCAGGAGTTACTGGGAAGACACTAACCTAGTTGTGTCAAACTTCCATTTTTAAAATACTATTTATTGAAATATTATTTAAGAGTGAACACTTAGTGGAAGAAGACTACGTAGTCAGCACTGTCTTCATATATAGATGTATTCCTTTTAAATCATTGCCATTGTTTACAAATGATACAGAACAGAGACAATGGTAATCTTTTGCTAGATCAACTTCTGACTGTAGATGAGCTCACCTCTTCACACTATTTTTACATTCTCTGTCCATTGCAGGGAGTGTGGCACAATAAAACAGCAAGAAATAGAGATCATGTGGCATCTGACCTTGGTGAGATCTTTCACCCATGGATTGCCCATTTGCAATAAAAACTAAAGCTTTAAATTAGTTTTGAACCACATATCAGTGTCTGGGAGCTTATTTGTTTAGCTCAAGGTACACAATCTAGAAAGTAGCTGAGTTTGTTAGGGCAGCTGAAACCATAAATTTTCCACCTTAATCAGGTTTATGTATACATTAATGATGTAACCAATTGTCTTGTTACTCCTTCAGTGAAAGTACAGTACTTGCTTAAGGTAATATAGTTCTAGGAATGTATACCAATGAACAATATTTTGGCTTCCCTTAAAGAAAATGATAAATATGTTGTTGCCCAAGGCTTATAAATGACCTCATTATCATATTGCAGTCTTGCAATGTGGCTTATGAAGGGCTATGTATTACCAAAATGTTGTGCTGCGTTTACTTATTCCTGTATAAATACAGTTGACCTTTTCAGAAGCCTTCACAGTCTGAGTTTTAATGAGTGATTTGTGGGAAGAGAGGAAATTTAGATAAGCATAGAGAGACTATTATGAGTCTGTGGTTTTGTTGACATGCTAATATTATTAGCTCTAATATTTTAAGAGTTTTTGACTTGACTTCCTAATGAGCCTCCGCTGTTTTGTGGAGAGTATATTAAATTACAGTTTCAGAAAATTACATTCAAATTCCATTTTATACATGGAATGATGCTTGGTTAATAATGAATGATGACTTCAAAATCTGGGAGTAATGTAAAGCTGCTAAGGGTCTTATCTCTCTCTTGTCTACATATATTGTAGATCCTGTAAAAAATTATCTTCATTTACCTACTTTCTTCCTGTTCAAGATTATGGGTTGGGAGGTTAGCAAGCATGTTTGTGATCAGTCAGCGGTGTGCTGTCTCAACGCAGAGGGAGAAGCCACAGTTAGCAGAATTTCCCCCTCTTTAGCCAAAGTCAGAATCCCCCCATCATGGATGGGAAAAACGTGGATGCTGAAGCCCCATATTATTCAATGGGCGATGACATCTGTATCTGTCAGCACATCTGTCAGCATGCACCACCATTGAATAATATGGGGTGAGTTGTGGAGACTCCAGTCTGCAGATAGCTAGTACTGTACACTGATGCAGTGGGCCCACTGTATATGAACTCCTTCCTGAGCATGTTCCCAACTCCTTATGTTCTTCCATTAATAGGAATACAGGCATCTTTGCAGAGAGACAATTGCATTGGGACATGAATGGGTAATTTGTTTTGGATAGGTGGCCACTGGACATAGACAAGTTTTTCTGTGTAAAATGAAAGGCAATAATATTCTGCTCTTAGGACAGTTTATGAACCTGAAAAGGAATTGCAGTCGGCCCTCCATTTACATGGGGGATCTGTTCTGGACCCCCTCCCCCTTGGCGGAAATGGAGACTCACACTTATTCAAGCTCCATAAGCTTGAATGGGGCGCGCCCCATTGAGGATAATGGAGGTCGCCCCTCTATGTATAATCGAGAACACGGATCTCAAGTCCACGAGAAAGGAGGGTTGACTGTATAAGTGTTACCTTTTTGGTCTCTTCAAATAGCACTTACCAGGTTACCTTTCCAGCTGTAGCTCCTTTAGAGTAACAAACAGTCATCTTTTATATTATCTCCTATCTCTAGAATTCCATACTTTCTCACAATTCAGAGAAACGGTAGAAATAGAATATAAAATGCTCCTTAAGCTTTTGTGACAAAAATATATGAACATGAAAAGGAACATCCCTGTTTTATATGCTGATTGCAAAAACGGTCTGCTGTTTCAGCAGTGTTTCTCACACTTCTAAGATGTGAAAAGTGAAGTAGCAAGTCCATTTAAAATTTATATTCTTCACATTTTGATGAGGAAAATGACCAGGCTGGAGAGAGAAGTGATTGATTGTGAAAGAATGACGTGATAAAATGAACCACTCCCAACTTTGACTTTGGCTTAAAGGGAAATATATATATAATTCAGTAGCTGAAAAAGTAAGAAAAGGAAAAGCAGTACTATGTAAAAATGAGTTTGACAAGATGCAGAAGACTTTGGAGTAAAACACCAGTTTTAGTTTTTTGTTTTGCTTTTTTAAAGAAAAGAATGAATACTGTTGAATCTTGTATTGCTGTCATTAATGACTGGTTGCATGATGTGTTTTTATATGGCCTGAAAATGTTGTCCAAATGTGTTGGGATAGCTATTTTTATTTAAAGGATGTTCAAAATAAGATTGTATACAAAGTACATGCCTCAATACAAGGTGTGCCTTAAGTGTATGATCATAAAGTGTTTGCCTTCTATATGGAATTTGTGGAGGGGTCATTTTTAGGAACTTGGTGGTACTTATTATGTTCTTCTTATTCTGTGGGAGCGATTGCATGCTATTAGTGAGTACCATAGCTACTGTTTCATTTTAGAGGGGATCACTGTGTTAGAGTCATCCAATCATCCATTTTTTTATTCTCAGTTTCATTATGAAGTAAAGTTGGCTTCTGGAATGAAATTGCTCTCTAATTCAACAGTACAAATGAGTAATATGATCATAAAAATGTATTTAGATAATGAATAACCAAAACACTCATCAGGTGTTCTCAATAATACTTTTTTCAAAAGTTGATTGGCTAGGTCAGGTATATGATGAGGTGGTAAGATTATGCACTCATGATAGTACTGAATTAATTTAGTACTTCTGACATTCTTTTTCTGTCCTCCTGTTACAGGCACACAAAAGCACAATTACATTGTCACACATGGTGAAATACTATTTCATGTAGAGCAATGTTTTCTGTTTAGGGGTTTGCTTGTGCCCCATTTGATGTGCCCTGATCAATTCCAATACGTTTGCCACGGAAAAGATACTGATATCGGGTACACAGTGTGAAAGACATCTTGGAATAGTCAAGTCATACAGATCTGATGTACACCTATAGACACATTTAGACTACAATTATAGATCCAGTTCATTTTCATAATTTCCCTCTATAATGTTTTCCCTAAAATTTGTTTTCTAATAATCAGGAGCCTAAGATCACTAAGCTTTCTGATCTGACTTAGGTTCTCCACAATTACTGTTTCCTGGATGGTCTCACACAGAGGGAGAAGGGTATTGTTGGATAGCATTCTCCAATTGTCTTTGAGCAAAACCCAGCAACATGTTCATTCTTTACAGTCGTGACAGAAATTTAAAAATGAAACCAGAGATTTTTATGGTTATGCTAAAATTATCATATTTGAAATACATTTTCCATGACTGCAGAGCATGGAATAACCTAAGTCTTCTATCTATACAACGCAAAGGTTTTAAACTGGTATACAGTGTATGTGCTGTAAAAACGGTATGATATCTGCTATTAATAGTCCAGTCCATGGATGAATAATAATTCTGAGTGTACACTGCAATCAAAAGAAGTCCAAGGTTGATTCTTGTCACTCATGCTTTTCAGCTTCCTCCCTTCTGGGGGGTCCCTCCTTCAGAATAGTATCCTGTGTAGCTGGAGAGGTTGCTATTACTTGTCAAAAGTGTTTTTTCTTCATATATCTGTGGAAGCAGTTTGTACAAGCATCCAACCCATAGAATCCATGAAATTCCTGTGACAAACATCATAAAGTTTTGTTATAGCCTCAATTCTCATCCTTTTCCTGATTTTTTTTGTCTTTTTAAAAAAACATTTTAACATTTATTCATATAGATTTTAGTGCAGTCTCTTAGCTTGTCTGATTTGCAGAGTAGGATACAATTAAAACATTTTAACAAGGCAAAGAAAATTATAAACAGGGACACAAGATGAAAGAAGTGATTTTAAAACCACCAGTAGAACAGCCTTGTATTTGGTAAGCTACTTGATTTCTTTTGGCTGCACAGAAGAGGCTGACAAAGGGACAGAGTCAGCTATGTCTCCTTTTCTAGCTTGATGGGTTCTCCTTTTTCTAAGACCAGCATGGAAAGGGCAGCTACTATCTCCATAGCAGGTCAAAATAATAACAAACAACAACATAATAAGCATAATCATAATTAGTAATAATAATAATATGCTAATAACCTTTATGGATTTGTTTGCAAGGCTGTAGTAAAACAGTACTGATAAAGGACTGTCTTTACAAGAGATCTTTACAATCCTTTTAAAAGCTGCTCAGTCTTTTGGGAGACTGCCAGGCAGCCTATTGCAAAATTATAATCAGAAATATGCTCCACTCCTTTTACGCAAACAGACACACACAAATGAATCTGCTCTATCATGTTTAGTTTACTTGATTCATTCCTTCTGTTCAGACCTTCCCACCTGTCTGCACATGCACACATTATTTTTAGTTGTGTTTACTTTTGTGTTTGGAGAAGATATTCTGCCCATAAGGATGGATGAGTGAAGTTGCAGATAGGAAGCATTAACGTCCTTTAAGTAGACTTAATACTTATCCCAACTGAACAAAGTACCACACAAATGAAGAATATGCTGGCAATGGTATGATGCTGACCTATCCCAATAATCTTGACAAACTATCGGTCACATCAAGTTCTGTAATTTATCACAGTGAAAAAGCCAAAGGATGAGTAGTCTTTAGGAAAGCTACTTATTGTTTCATTGGCAGGTAAAACTGAGGTTATGTTGCTTTTCTGCTGTTCCTGTGGTTTTTTTGTCTTATACTTTATTCCTTTTTCCTATGGCATTCAATAAGACACAGGAAAAATCACAGTGCAGTTCATTCCAAACAGGTCTCCTGAAGTTAAAATGGTGAATAACAAAACAAATATGCTTCTCTTCCTCCTCCCCCTCCAGGCTGATTCTCAGTATAATCTAGATCTACAACAGTGGTATCCAGTTATAAAGCAAGAAACCGATTCTGTCAATCAGCCGCATTCATTTATGCATCCCAGGTAACAACCTTCTGTCCAGAAATCTGACCAGTGGTTGCAAATCTTACGTTTTAACTGTTTTTAGATGTTAGCTAAATATTTGGGGGTGTATTTTTGATTTGGCATGTATGGATAACTGGAGTTGGTGGGTTTGATAGTAATGTATTATAAGCTTCTTGAGAAATGGATTGTAAACCCCTGAAACCATCTAGAAAGGAGTATCAGTGTGATTGTTGACTGCTTCCCTAGAAGTTTCCATTTTTCTTTGCATTCACTAGAGCTGCTTTTACCACAACCCTTGCTTGGTTAGAATCAGTTTCTAATGCAAAACTCCATCTAGTGAAAGGAGACAGGCTCAGCGACAGGCTTCTAAGTTTCTTGTTAGTTGCACCAAACCAGTGCTTGCATAAGCCACTTGCTTGTTGGACACTTTGCTCCTGCTGTGTCTTGTGCCTGTGCTGTCCTCTTTTAACTCTTCATTGTTCAACGTTTCACTTACTTTATAATGTAGCTTGAGTCTTGGAGCCTTGATTTTACTATGGACATATCCATGTCCATTGCTGTTCGACCCAAATTCTGTGCTGCTGAGACATTGTCCAAACTGAGCCTTCCCACTTTCCTGCACTTTGATTTTGGAGATGTATATGACATGGATTCCTTAGTTGCTTTTCCCTCAGGTCTGCATGATGCAACTTAGACTAGTTTAAGGCTAGATAGAAGCATTGCAGCAGCAGTGGCTATGTGGTTAGGAAGAAGATTCTTTTTGGGCCGAGGGGTGACTTGTGTCCATTGCTCAGGTAGTAGCTTTCTTAGGGCCTCATTCCCACTGGACATATAAAGCGACGTATTTCGCTGCGATTCTGACTTGGATCTTTTTTCATAGTCGTATTTGAATCTGATTCCCTTGTTCCCATTACAAAAGGGTGCAAACGGACTTGGGTTTTTTGAGCCATGTTCTCGTTCCCATTGAAACTTTCTCCGTTGTAATTTGAAGCAGACTTTTTTGCTCCCCGTTCCCATTGCCCTTCCAGAACCTCTTTTTTTTAAAAAAGCAGCTGTCAAGCGCCTAGGAGCTTGACATCACAGTGACGTCAGTTGCTTCAATGCATTTTGGTGCGGGCTATTTTTGTTTCTCGTTCCGATTTGCGTCTTTCAAACCTATTTTTCTGGTTTTTTTTTTTAAAACAGTCAATCAGTCGCTTAGGCGCTTTTCCCCTCTGGGAAAGGGAGAAGAAGCCTCCATCCTCCCAAATCCCTTTGCCTCCCAAGTGTCCTGTGTCTTCCCAGAGCCCCCTCTGGGAAAAGAAGAAGGAGTTTCCATCCCCCAAGCCCTTTTGCCTCCCAAACTGTCCTTCATCTTCTCCGAGCCCCTCTGGGAAAGGGAGAAAGAGCCTTCATCCCCCCAAGTTCCTTTGCCTCCCAAGCTGTCCTGTGTCTTCTCAGAGCCCCTCTGGGAAAGGGAGAGGGAGCCTCCATCTCCCAAAGTCCCTTTGCCTCCCCCATTGCTCCCTGGGCTGTCTAGGGGTTGATCAAGCAGGCATATAGAAAAAGAAAAAAATAATAGTTAAAATGGTGTTCAATGGGTCTCCTCACACGCTTATCTATGAATGTGGAGCAGGGGGGAGGTTGCAGGGGGGCGTAATGTGTTTACCGTGTTTGGAGGTCAATGTCGCAATTTGCTATGTTTGGACACCTGACAGAGCGCCTAAGTGATCGAAAGCTTAATTTTTTAAAAAATAAATTTGTCTACACATGCGATTGCCTTACCCTGCTTCCCACTCCACCGGGGGAAAGGCTATGCGAACGGGAGAAAATGGCTCCAGTAATGCAGGAAGGAGAACAAGCGGGTGACACCCCCAGGCCAGCCCCTTGAGCACTGCTCTTCCCATCCCCAAGTTCCCGAATAGGACACCCTTGTCATTCCCATTCATTTGCCTCGGATCGGACACGGGAGGTGCAAGAAAAACCTCCGGAAAAGTGCAGTCAAATTAACCTGGGTTTGACCCACCCCCCCCCCCCCCCGTTTCGAGGTTTTCCTGGAAAAATCGATTACATGGAGATGTGACGAACTGACTTACAAACCAGCCAGTCAGAAGCCAGAGATCCACTAGCCAATCAGGTGCTCCGCTTGGCAGTTGGGTTGAGTCAATTAGGGGTTTGGAATCCTGAGAGATGAAGCTGGAGTAGGGTTGCCATAATTGTTCACTATTACCAGGGACAAAATGTGGAACAAATTTGAGACCAAACTGTAGGACAACTGCAGGACAAAACTCAGCCCAAAATGTAGGACATTTAAGAAAAACGGAGGACCTTAAATGTCCTACATTTTGAGCTGAGTTTTGTCCTGCAGTTGTCCTACAGTTTGGTCTCAAATTTGCCCTACATTTTGTCCCTGATAATAGTGGACAATTAGGATTAAAGACTGAGGGAACAGTATTCTGATGATAGACCAAGGAAGGGTCTGTTAGGTCCAGAGAGGGACAGTATTAGTTCTGGAGAGTCTAGAGAGGAGAGACTCAGTGTAGCCAGACTCAGAAAGAGGGGTTTGGGTTACATAATTTCTTGAGTGATAGTATAGCCTGTGCGGCTGAGTTATTATTGGAAAGTTAAAACCAGACTTGTATATATGCAACAAAAGAAGACATAGGAACAACTTCATGTCAAAGTTACCTTTGCCTATTCTGTGTTAAAATAAACTTTTATTCTTGTTTAACTATCCACTTGGCCTGTGATTTAACATCCATCCACGCTACTGACCTTTAAAAACCCACAGAAGTGTTGGGACACAAAGAAGGAAATAATTAATAATAATAATAATAATAATAATTTGTTTTATTTATAGACCGCTATTCCAAAGATCATAGCGGTGAACAGCAAGTAAGCTAATTAGTAAGTAAGCTAATTTGCCCCCAACAGTCTGGGTACCCATTTTAGCAACCTCGGAAGGATGCAAGCCTGAGTCGAGCTTGGGCCCTTTTGCTGGTCTTGAACTCGCAACCTTGTGGTTTTGAGTGAATGGCTGCAGTACAGGCATTTAACCACTGCGCCACCAGGGCTCCCTGGTGGTGGGGAAACGTTACAGGGGATCAGATCTGAGTTCCAATGGGAATGAAATCAGCGTAATGAGGATCAAATGCGCGCTCCAATGGGAACAATGCTCCCATAATCCGAGTCTTAATCCGCTTTATAAACCAGTGGGAATGGGGCCTTAGTGTGATCTTGATCCAGAGATGCCTGATACCTCTTCTAGATATTATCACACTGAAAATCCCCAACTTCAATTTATATTCAGAAATTGATTTTAACAACAAAAACAAAAATGCTGGTAGACTGTAGTTCTGTTGTAAAACATAGCTGCCAGTCAGGGTTACAGCTGAAATGTAGCTTTCATTTAACCATGTGAAGAGTTGACATGCTTTACAGCTTACTGAAACCATGTGAGGCTTAGCTCTGCTGATGAAATGCCTATATAATGCTGATGTTGCAGTTGAATTATCACTTGTGCTGCTCCTCAGCTAATTTCACAAACCGAGCACATTGCCTCAGTATGGAAACTATCATGCCAGCCAAACAGATTCCCTTGCCCCACCCATCCCAACTATGTATAATAGTTTTCAAAATGTTTTTCACCCTGATCTCAAGAAGGAAACTTATTTATCTTTTTAAAACATTATTATCATATTTCAGTACAGTGAATAGCACAAAACAAATCTAAACACTCACTCTCTCTCCCTCTCTCAAACAAGAATTGGAAGTCTTGAAAAAGAGTAGTTTGGTTATTTGTGTACTTTTTGAATTTATCCCTGTTGTGGAATATTTTTGAACCTTTCAACTTCCATTCAACAATTACGAATATGAATTACTATATAACTGATACTGAATTGCATTGTATATGATAGCTGACATTACAAATCTCCATTGAAACACACCTTTAACATTTGTACATTTCTTGTTCAGAACTCTTCATTTATGTTAACTCTGTTGTCTTTATTTACAATAATCCTGCAAGGCAAATTAATGGTGTTAATTAATTTTCATATGGCAAATTTGGAGATAAGGGAGGCTGACAGAAGCAGTTGAAATAGTGGCTAAGCCATATTTCACTTATATAAAATATCAGCATTTGATCAACATTTGAGCCTTCTTAAGCCCTTCAGTGTTCTTTAGAAGCTCTTCTCTGGGGTCTTTACATACACCTGATTGGTAGAGATCACTAAAAAGCCTTTTTCTTTATTGCATCTTATATGCTGAAAAGTTTCTTCATAGAATCTTTCTAAAATGTAGCTAGTTTTATATTACTTACTTAAGTAATTGTTTTTAGATTAATAGCAATTAATTATTTTATTGGTTTATTTATTTAATTATTTTGAATAGTATGCCAACATTGGAATCCACTACTAATGTGTGCTTTTAGAATTTATTAAATAAATAAAATTAAGGTCACCTCCAAGGTACCTGACAGATGTAAAGCAGCATTTTCTTGATTCACAGTTCAGAGTTACAGTTGTAGATCAGTAAGAAGGAATTTTGTAAAGCTGCTTCATTCCTTATGCTTTGCTATACATGTCTTTATTTTGATCTGAGGAAACACACATTTAATGGCTTTTTCCTTGGCTCCCCCTCACCACTGCATACATTTGGAAGATGCAGAAATTTGTTTGCAAATGTAAATATTGGGTTAAAAGCTCCACCGATTTAGCCACTGCCACATCACAAAATAGGCAGTCCTCAGGGAGATAATGAAATGGAAGATACCTTCTGTAGCTAACTGGAAGGAACTGGTTTTGCAGAGAGAAGCTAATTAATCAAACTACTGTTGATATTAAGATTGTGAGGAAAGCTAAGGTGTACTCACTGTAATAAAGATTAATTGTAGAAAAAGAAGACATGCCTCTTCTGCACAGTTTGAGCACTTGAAGTTGTGTATAACCTAGTATGCTTTTGCATTATAAAGTAATACCTTAATAGCAACCTTAAAATGATAAAGCAGCAAATAAAAACAAACAACCCAATGTCCAGGGGTTCTAAACTGCAAGATTCCATAAGATTATAGGCATTAATAACAGCCCTCCCTTCCTCCACCATCTTGAAGGAGAGAAAGGCAAGCCAGCTTCGTTAGGCCTCCGAGGGAAAGCAGATCTGCTGGACTTTCCCCCTTCCCTACTGCCATTCCCTTCTCCTTTTGTGTCTCGTCTTTTTTTTTATTGTAAGGCTGAGGGCAGGGAAATGTCTAATTAACAAATTGTAAGCTGCTTTGATAGAGAGGGGTATAAATAAATAAATAAATAAATAATAATAATAATAATAATAATAATAATAATAATAATTATTATTATTATTATTATTATTATTATTATTATATTAATTCAGTTTTTCAGGATATAAAGCCCAAGATGTTAGTTCATGTCTAGTTAATTTAATATTTTTTGTTAATTCTGCAATTATGTTTTTTTTTACAGCTACTACTTTTATATGTGTGATAAAATGATTGCCCCCAACGTCTCCCTTACCTCTCCTGTATCGCAATGTAAAGAACCAACAAAAACAGTGGAGAAAATTTCAGAGGTAATTAAATCTGTACCTGGGCAGTCACTGAAGCACCACAGTGGTGGCAGACGCAAAAAAGCCGTATACTATCAAAATCGTTCTCTTGAAGTACAAGAGAACATTGATGTGAAACATAGCACAGATGTGTTAGCTGGTATAGGTGAGTAGAAAACTGAAATTTTTTGATCCTTGAATCCATGCAGTTACTTTCAATGTGGAATATCAGCAAACATCACTTGCTATCTTTTTTACTTCTCCAGGGCAATCTGTATTCATTAAGTCTGGAAACAAAAGGAAATCAGAACAAGATTCTTCCAAAGTGACTATGGAACAGAAGGTAGAAGTAAGCAGAAGTGCACAATCATCATCTCAGACTCCTGTCAATGGTACCGGTTGTGATGATGACAAAGGAAAGATGATGGAAGAAGTAATGAAAACCTATATAAAACAGCAAGAAAAGCTACATATAATTTTGCAAAAGAAGCAGCATCTTCAAATGGTATAGCATAAACCTGATTCACCTTTATTTTGCTTTCTGAAGACTGCTTGTTACTCAACCTTTCATGCTGGCTTTAGATGTGAAATAAACATCTGGGGATGATTTATTCCATACTCAGAGACTTAAGATGGCATAATAATTAATTCTAATACTGCAGCAATGTTTGATGCATGCATATTGGAATGAGAATGGGGAGAAACTATGCTCTGTGGAAATATTTCTCTCCAGATGTTCATGATCAGGTAATTCATAATTTCTTAAAAGAAATAAAGAATTAAAAGTATTCAGGATATCACCTAAGTAGAGCCATAAATTAGCTGCTGTGACTTGTCCATAAGAAACTAGATAGGGAAGTTTTAAAATACCTTTTGCTACCCCTCTTCCCCACTCTTAGGAACATAAATAACTAACAAGTATACTTGAGCAAGTTACTGTAAACATATGCAACCTAATTGTATTAATGACTAATTCTGTAGATTTATTTACAAGGTTCATTTACTTGCAGCCTGTGGCATTTTGATACATTTAAAACCAATCAACAACCACTCCCAAGTCTTTAATTTACCACATTTCATTTAGTACTTTTATGTTTAATACACAGCTATAATCTTGCACAGAATTCACATATAGCACAGCCAATGGCTTTGTAGTCTTGGTCAGAAATGGAATGGAGGAGTGAAGAGGGAATAGAAAACCTACTGAAAAGTAATTAAAATGTAGTTGAGGGTGATAAACAGATGAAATGCAGATAATTGGATATAGATGAGGCTATAGGATGGTCCAGGAAATTGTTGACTGGGAGCAAGTTTCAAGGAGAAAGAGAATTATCCTGTAGTGAATAACTTCCCTAGGTGTTTGCTCAATTTTATGCTTATGTGTTAAATTAGCATGTTAAATGAGGATGAAATTCATTCTGCTGCAAAGGATTAAGGGCTTAATTAGTGTTTTTACTTTACAAGCTCTCCATCAGCATTTGTATTTAATTTTTGTATGAAGCCTTAAACAAAGAGGCCTTTCCAGTGCTTGAATGCCCATGTAAAGACTGTGCTTGCTTTCTGGAAAATTGTACACCTTTCTAATTTTGCATACAGTTCTTTGACCATAAGAAATTTCACTTAGGTAAAAATGAATATGATTAGTAAGTTTGAAAAAATATGTGCCAAATCATGATCCCAAAGTAGCAAAAACTAGGTGTAGGCAGTGGGGAAAAACAAAACTTTCCTTAAGAATGGTCCCAAAATCACTTTGAAAATCAAAGTCCATGTGGAACAATGTCGTTTTGACTGCCTTTCAGAAGCTCAGTGTGGATGGAACTAACCAGATGTTCTCTGGTAGGGGGTTTCACAGTTGAGGGGTTGGTATGGGGGGGGATCTATATTGTGTCTATAAATGTTTGCTTCTAAGACATGCAGCAGGGCCGCTGATGAGGATCTCACTTTAGAGGCAGGTTCCTACAAATCAAAACTATCATTGTGATACCTTGGCATTATGTTGTTCAGGGTTTTATAGGTCAAACCCAGTGCCTTCAGTTTGTCTTAGAAACAAATTGGAAGCCATTGCTGTTTGTCAGGATAGTTGCTATATGGCAGGGGTAGGCAACCTTTTTGATCCGGGGGCCGGGTTGCTGTCCCTCAGACAACTGGGGGGCCGAAGCCAAAAAATAAATAATTAAATAATTTTAAAATAAAATAAATAAATAAACCGGGACAAATGTAGGACAAAAATTTCAAATGGAGGACACTTTTAAAAAAATGGAGGACACACTAAAAATTTGCTGATTTTTTTGAAAAATGTTAATATAAATTCATGTTTCGGAGGCTTCTATAGACAATTGCCCCCCTTGCCTGCCGCTTGCCCCCCCCCTTGCCCGCCTCCTCCTGATAGGCCAAAGGCCCCATGCCCTCATGCGAGAGGCCAAAGGCTCCGGTGGCAATCGGCGGCAGGACCGGGCTGGGGCCGGTCCCAAGGCCTTGCCGGGCCGCATCCGGCCCGCGGGCCGCAGGTTGCCTACCCCTGCTATATGGTCTTTAAAGTATATGCCAGACCCCCCCCCCCCCATGACCACTATATTTTGCAGTAGTGTCTAATTCTTTTCCAAGAGCAGTCTTTTGGAGGGAACAGCCCCAACTGAACTGTCCCAGATTATAATGCGAAAACACATATATAATCTTAGAGTGTATTTGGTGTGGAAATCATGCATTCATGCACTTGAGAAACCCACATGGGCCAAATACCTGTGCACAGATGTTTTAAAAGAACTCATTTCTATGGAAGTAAATACAGAAATACAGGACTCTAGTGAATCTGCAAGAGATTTAAAGCCAAAAACAACATTTTCGTGGGGAAATGTGTTATAAATATATCAAGTGTGGGCTAGACAATGTAACTGTTAGGTGGATTAATAATTGGTTGACAAGCCAAACCTGCTCAGCAATGGCACCTCTTCGTCCTGAAGAGAAGTGACCAGTTCGGTGCCACAAGGTTCTGTCCTTGACCTAGTGCTATTCAACATCTTTATCAATTACTTAGATGAAAGAATAGAGGGCATGCTTATCAAATTTGCAGATGACAGCAAACTAGGAGGAGTAGCTAATACCCCAGAGGAGAGGATCAAAATTCAAAATGACCTTAATAGATTAGAAAGGTGGGCCAAAACTAACAAAATGAACTTCAGGGAGAAATATAAGGTACTACACTCAGGCAGAAACAATGAAATGCATAGATATAGGATGGGGGACACCTGGCTTAACAAGACTACATGTGAAAGGGATCTAGGGGTCCTAGTAGACCACAAGTTGAACATGAGTCAACAGTCTGATGCAGCAGCTAAAAAGGCCAATGCAATTCTAGGCTGCATCAGTAGAAGTGTAGTGTGTAGATCAAGAGAAATAATAATGACACTCTATTCTGCTTTGGCCAGGCCTCACCTGGCATACTGTGTCCCAAAGAGGAGAGCTGTTTCTTTATAAAATGTTAAAATCAGAATATGCATGAATGTGTGAATGAAAAATATGCACAGTAAACAGGCAAAATATTTTTATTCATATACGTCAAGTGCACTGGGGGGACATGACATCTGCATATAGTAAACTGGTAAAAGATTTGACAACAACTGCCTTAAGTTATTGTGACTGCATGAGACTATTTCTGTTGAAATAATACACTTTTTTTTGTTGATTACAAAATATGTAGCTTTGATTTTCATTTTCCCCTGTTTCTCAGATAGAAAAAATTAAGATACCTGTGTCTGGGTAGTATAGAGTACAACAGTTTGCATCTGCATCTTTGATATAGGGCATGTTCACAGTTTAGCTTGTATAACTCTAAGGCTTCTGTATTTTTACAATTCATAAATATGCCAGCTAATACAGTTTAATATGCTAACTAATGAATGAAGTATATTATATTACTAAAACTGTAAAATGTTTTTGTGAAAATGTTTGATGTGAAAATAATTATCACATACATTTTAGTTTTTCTTACATTTCCTGTTTTCCCCTTCAAAAAAACTGAAAATGTTTCCATGAAATTTTGCCTCTCTAATTCAGGTGTCTTTTTGAAGAGTAGATGACTAATGTTAACAACAACTGAATCAGTGTCATGGAAAAATTAATTAATTAATTAATTAATTAATTACTGTATTTATACTCCGTTCTTCAGCCTTAAAGGCTCTCAGAGTAGCATACAGGTAGTTATTCATAGTTATAAATGAGAAAATACAGTGACAAAAATGCTCAGGTGCACTTCATGGTGAAAAAAGTGTCTGTTTCAGTATTCTAGACCTTCCAGAATCTAGAAGATTATTGAAGGACTGACACAAGGTTTTAATGTTTGGGCGTGCCTCTAGAGCATAGGTTGTGGAATGGCTTCTGTTAGATTCATGAACATGATGTGCAAATTTATATTGGTTGATGCAAAAAGTGATCTAAGTGGATAAGGTAATCTTTTCATGCTGTATTTCTGAGGTGCTCCATGGAGCTAAACAAACTGTAGTTTTGTTTGTTTAATTAAGGAGGTTGTTGGAATAAAAGAAACTGAATCTAGTTATTATAAACTATAAAAGTCAGTCATACTTTTCTTTTTTATATATAAGAAAATATTCAGGGCGCACCAGATTTATCCATGTTTCAAAAGCATGCCACAAAATAAGTGTTACAAAAATGTTAGTGACCCTCAGAGTTTAGAAGGTGGAAGTAATTTTTTTGTGTTCCTCTAATATTGAAAATAATGTGTATTATTGTCATTTTCTTTACAGGAAGTAGAGATGTTAAGCAGTTCAAAAGCCATGAAGGAGTTAACAGAAGAGCAGCAGAATTTACAGAAAGAACTTGAGTCTTTGCAGACTGAACATGCACAAAGAATGCAGGAATTTTATATTGAGCAAAGAGACTTGGAGAAGAAGTTAGAGCAGGTCATAAAGCAAAAATGCACCTGCGATTCTAACTTGGAAAAGGACAAAGAAGCAGAGTATGCGGCTCAGGTGAACAGAAAGCATTAGTCTTAACTTTCATTGCTAATCACCTATGAATTGTTGCTAAAATAAAGGAAATGGAATATGATATTTTATGCTTGTGAAGTACAGTTGAAATTTGAAACAGGGAGGATGCATGTATTTTAAGCCAGTAATGCTAAGATTTGGAGTCACAGTATTCAGAGAATTCTCTATTGACAGTAGCATAATTGCAAAAATTGGCTTCATATTGGGTTGTATCTGACATCTTGTGAGCATACTTAAACTCATGCAGCAGAACTTTCCCTCTTCAGCACCAACTCATTTGTTCTGGGGGTCCCATAAAACAGTCCTGTGCATCTCAGACATTAATCTTGTGTTCAGTGGGAATGCTCTCAAGAAAATCAGGATAGGATTGCAGCCTTAGAAACCAAATAAATAAATAAAAATGTGATTTTGTACATTAACTGAATCTCTGTTTTCCCTCCTATCAGCCAGGCTAAATATTTTTTTCCATTTATTAGTACCTTATATAACACATTCATTGTGAAAAGTACTTCGCAATCCTTAATTCACTAATCCTTAAGTTACCCCTTAAAGAAGGAGAACTAAGGATGACAATCTTCTGAAAAAATTAGACAAATCCAGGATTTGAATTAAGTGCTTTCCAATCAGACCTTAGTTGTGTCTACTCCACTGTTTATACAAAAATACTTCTATATTTTTAACCTGCAGCATTCTTTTTGACTGTGAAGTCTAGATGAGGAACTACAGCTATTCATACTTCTGGTACATGTCTGTATTGTTCCTTTTTGTGTATATGCCAGTATTTCCTCTTTCATGTACAGCATGTAAAATTAACTTCATGGTTTGACCCATGTATAGTAGGTACATTGGTAAAAAGGAGGTACACTCACAATACACCTTGATAAATAACAAAAATAATAGTAATTGACATTATCATCATGGTTATATTTCATCTTTGTAAACTCCCATATTAATCCCAAGCATATTACTTGGAACTAAGGGAGAGTTTACACAAAAATTTAATCACATTACTCCAGGGGTGGGGAACTGTGGAAGACTAGGGGGCAGCATTAACCATAAAGGAGATCAACCTCTGCCCCTGCAAAAAAAGATATATATATATATATATATATATATATATATATATATATATGAGAAATCTTGTTACATTTATGCTGAACCTCTCCACTAGATAGCTACCTTAGTTAGCTGGTTCCAGAGGAATCTTGATTCACATATTTGTATGTGGTAATTTAACAGCAAGCCATGGGCAATGTATTCTAAAGACAACAAAGATCAAGTCCAGTGGGGATGTGGTATTTGATTTACTGTTGCGATATAAATTGTATTTGATGGAAATGCTCATCATCATCAATCAGTCAATGGTCATGAAGATGAATGCTTACATTTCTAGCCCATTTTTCAGGGTACAAAAGTCATAACATCCTTTAAAATACAAGTAAAAACAGTTAAATACATAAATAATTGAAACAACAAATAGAGCTGCAGCATGTAAAATTTCAATGAAAAACACGTGACACTAAAGTTATCTAAATACAGACTGGAATATAAAAAAAACAGTGAAAACAGAAAGGGAAAGAAAGCTTGTTTTCCGGAAATGTATTCCCCTCTTATGGAGCTGGGTATGTTTAGCCTGGAGAAGAGATGATTAAGGGGTATGATAGCCCTGTTTAAGTATTTGAAGGAGTGTCACATTGAGGTTGGAGCAAGCTTGTTTTCTGCTGCTCCAGAGACTAGAACATGGAACAGTATAGATGAAAGCTCCAGGAACAGAGATTCCACCTCAACACTAGGAGGAACTTTCTGACAGTAAGAGCTGTTCGACAGTGGAACACATTCCCTTGGAGCATTGTGGGGTCTCCTTCCTTGAAGGTCTTTAGATAGAGGCTGGATGGCCATCTGTCGGTGATGCTTTGATTGTGATTTCCTGCACGGCAGGGGGCTGGACTGGATGGCCCTAGTGGTCTCTTCCAGCTCTACAACTCTGTGATTCTATGATAAGGACATTGTCTTCTGTATGCATGTTAACATTTTAGTCTATAGTCGTGGCTTCCAGGACTATAGTTTACCACTGATACATTGGATTTCAGCCAATTTAGCAGCATTAAACACATTCATTGTTTATAGTGGAGTTGGCCTCTCTTTTTGTTTGTTTTTTGTTGTTCATCACCACCATGAATCAACACTAATTTGACTCTGGGACAGATTCCTTTCCATTTACATATTTTCAGTTAGGCAGCGATTGAAGGAAACCCTACAATAGGTTCACCTTGGGGCCAACATAAGTAAAAAATGACCTGGAGGTACACAACAACACCAGTGAATGATCTGGTGTCATACTTCTGTGGAATCATACTGTAACTGGGTGGAAGTTTGTTACTTTATGATTCAAAGTCCCTGCCCTCTCAGATATAGCAAGAGTTGCAGAATGTTTTGGTCCTTTATCGCCTATGATGTAGCAGTTGAAATGGAACAGTTGCTGAGATTGTAGGGGAAAAGTTAACAAATAAGCCCTAAGTTGGAAACTGGAATTGTTGTCTTTATTTGATTCTATTGTATAGGTTATTTTTTTAAAAAGGGTTTCCTTTTAATAATAAGATTTTAATACGTTTTACAGCACAGTGAGAGATTTCAGGAGAGTGCAAATGAAAATGAAATACATTTTGGAGCCTGGTGTCTTAGAAGAACGGTAGATTTGAGAATCAGAGATGCAGAAAGAACATTTGGTCCCAAAGAGGACAAGAATATTTTTGCTCATGCATTGTTTTATTAATACTGAACAGAAAGGAGTTAAGTGTCTAGAATGCATATTTTAAATACCCAGTAATGTTTGAATACTTACTTCTCTGTAGTATATCCTCTCTACCAGAATCTTTGTATTCATGCCAGTTTTCCCTCTCCCTATGTTAGGAACACTAAGAAATGTGACATTTTAGAACAAAATTATTATTGTGAATACCTCACTGATATTGTTCCAGCAACAAATGTTTACAATTTATCGAGATAGATAGATGGATGGTTACATATTGAAGTTTTAATTTTTCTTTTCAAAATTGCAGTTGGCAGAGCTGAGACAGAGGCTGGATCATGCTGAGGCTGATAGGCAAGAACTCCAGGATGAACTGAGACAAGAACGAGAAGCAAGACGAAAGTTAGAGATGATGATCAAGGAGTTAAAACTTCAGATTCAGAAGTCTTCGAAAAATGGCAAAGGGAAATAAAGTGCCAATAAGAATGTATCTGCATTTTTTCAGCAGGGCTAATAAATTACCTGTCAAGGAGAAGTCAAGCCATGGATAAGAAAAGGTATTGGGGACAGTCATGGAGAATTCTTCTTGTGCAAGCAACATCAGTGAAGGAGAGTAATTCAGATCCTAGTCATTTCAATGATGTTTGCACAAGAGACATCCCAGAGAACTGTGTCCAATGTATGTCTGTAATGATACACATTTGTACAACTTCTAGAGTGATAAAATCTGTATTTGTGCTGCTTTTTTAAACTGTTATGAGCAAGATTGAAACTTTATGTTCTAGAGTGCTCCATGTATGTTTATACAAGCTATCCCGAGGGCTCTCTACCTTTTACTGAATGCAACTTTCTTTCATTCAAGATATGCAGAATCTACATACCTTCTTTTGCATGCAAGCATTTACATAAAATAGTCTTGTTATTTCAAAATCTAAAAGAGAAAAACAGATTGTAGAGAATATATTCCCTTTTGTTGTCCTAGTCTGATTACTCCATTTGATAGTTAATGCTGCATCGAAGAAAGACCTGGAAATTATTAAACAGTCAAACGGTCTTTTTTTTTCCTAAATGCAAATTTCCACACAGTTAACATCAGCTTTTAGGTGTCAGTTATTAATTGTTAAATACCAAGTGCCAATTTTTCTGGTACTCCACTGAATGCTGTTATGAAAAGAAGTCTGAGACACTTTTCAAAAGTACTAGTTCACCCCCAGTTACTATTAAGCAGAACATGATGGGAAATTTCTCATACTCATGGAAGTTTGAAAATGTCAGCCTTATTTTGTAGAGTGACTATTTTAACCATCAGGCAAGTAGGTTGTTTCACTAGCAATAAGATTTTCCATGCACAGAATGTCCTGGAGTGCATGAAAGTGGGTGGTCTTGATACTTAAAGAAATGTTGAGGGGGAACAAATGGATTCTGACATTGTGAAAGTGATGCTTATGTTTTTTTATGCCAAGGTAAATACTGCTACCATTTTTTAAAAAAAGCAATTTAGTTATTAAACTGTTATTAATTTTGAAAATGCTAAGGTCTTTATTGGGGCATTAACATTTAATGTGCTTGATATTCTGGTGTTGGCTAACAAGTAGTTCACTGCCAGAGTTTTTACTGATTAAAGGCGAAACAGGTGCAGTATATTTGATAAAAGAATTTATGGTCGAGATCCTATGGTGCATTTAACTTGTGTTGAATGAAATGGAATTGGGACTGTCCTTGTCTATTGTTCCCACTTCAGTGCTATGTGCTGCCCAAAAACTGATCCAGAGTGTTTCCTAGCCCTCAGAAGAAGCTCTTTAGGATTCTTGAGGGGTTTCACATGGTACGCGTGTGTGTGTTGCTTTTGGCAAAGCAGCATCCAGCAAAAGTACATAATTGAATCCTGGCCATTGGGTTTTCTTAAAGTGTTCTTTTACACCAAACATCTGTTGAGAAAACTGCAAAGTTTTAATTATCCAAATCAGTTTCTCTGGGGGGAGGAAAAGCAGAAATGGCAAGAAAATTTCCTTTTCTTATTTTAGTACTGATAGACAACAGTTTACATGCTCAGTATGGCAGTTGAGGGCAGGGTGAAAGCATTACTCTCCAAAGCCAAGTTCACACACACTTTTAAAAGTTTTTTTGCCCCATTGTAGAGGTCAAAGATGAGAGAGATGAGAATTCTGCAACCCGTATGTTGCATGCAGCCCACCAATGTCCTCAGTGCAAAAAAAAAGAAAAAATAGAATTCAGCCCCAAATAGAAAATCGTGCTTCCACCTTTCTTTCTCCACTCCCAAACTGGAAGTGATCATCTGGTCACTTGCAGTCTGAAAAAGGTGCAAATACACCCTACAGACATCTAGAGGGTGATTGAAGATGGCATGGTTGTGGTTCCAGATACTCCATGGCTGCCTACCCAACTGTATGTATTATATGTGACTAATAGCACAAGAAGGTGTGTGAGGAAACACATGGCAGTGCAGGTGGAAACGTGTACATACACAAATAACAAGCACTGCAAATAGTAATATTCTTTTATATGTTCATCTTATGGGCACTTATCCTATGATTTTCATGCTATGGATGCCTGGTGAAGTCTTCTTATATACATTGCTTTGTGTTGTATAAAGACCATTTCATACAACCAAATTTCTGTACTTTTAATTTATTTTCAGTTACATCACTACGGCGCGTTACAGATCGCCAGAAAGCAGCGGTCTGCCACCGCCGCCGGTTGCTGTGTCCGGGAACCACAGCGGCCAAACTGCACGGTTCCCAGGCGCAGCAAAAAAGAAGCGCCAAAATGGCGCTTTTTGCGCCCCTGAAGTGGCGCTAGTCTCGCACTTGTGGCATCACTTCCGCCGCGTGACGTCCAGACGCTATGCGCCCGCGACGTCAAGATGATGGCACCCATGTGGAAGGGCGCCGCCATTTTGTACGTACCCAGTATGTACTAGGGTTAGGGACATCAGGAAGTGACGCCTCTTCCTAACCCCAGTATGTCCTGGGGACATACTATACGCCCGTCCGGAACGGGCCTACATTTCAACTATTTAGTTCTCATATCTGTATATATTAAATAAATTAACAGCACCATAAGTCACAGTGTATTACACACATACAGAGAGAAACTAAAACAACTGAGGTCCAAAACACACTGCACAAATAATCAAGTTTCTGCAGTGTGTTGTGGACCTGAGACATAGCAAAACAAAAGTGTAACTGCAGTTCTAAAATAAGTGTATAGTACAGTTGTCCCTCTGTATCAGTGAGCTAAGCCATCTGCAGATTAGAGCATTTGCTGATAGTCTTGCCACATTGTCAGTAGTGGCACATGCATGCAGTGGCACTAATGTTACATGTCCATTGAGTAATGGGACTTGAGGTCATGCACTTTTTATTATACTTGGAGGGGAGGGAACAGAGTGGAACCCCTACCAATACGGAGGGCCAACTGTATTTGCAGAGTTTCTCTTGTGGAAAATTCTACAGATCAGCCTCCATCATTTCTTGTAGATGAGGGTTTTACATTTTTCTCTATCAAGACCCATAGTACCTTCTCTTGTCAACCTGTGGTATGCATAGGAACAAATGTTCCTTCAAATAGCCTAGGCCCAGGCAGTGTAGGGCTTGCAAGGTCTAAATCAAGAACGTGGATTTTGCTTGGAAATCAATTGGAAGCCAATTAAGCTCTTGCAACAACTATGGTATACACTATGTGTTTGGCCTCAATTAAGCTACCTCATTCTTGAAACAATTGGACATTTTCAAGCCATCTTCAAGGGCAGTCCTATCTGAAGTACATCATGGTAATTGATTCTATACTTTATCAGGGCAGGCAAAGCCTTAGCAAGGACCTTATCCAGAAAGAGGTGCATCTGATGAAACAGGCAAGAGGCACCTTTACCCAGTTGCTGCATGAAAATCCTGCTACGCATGTTGAATCAAAAACATTTTAAAGCTATAACTCCTATGTTCTTGGGAAAGTACAGTATAACGTTTAAGAATAGTAAATGTACAATTACCTGGCTTGATCAGCCTCCCAGCATGAGTAACTGCCATATTATGTGGGCTGAGCTTTCTCCTTTCAACCAGTCTTTGGAGAGGTATTAAACTGTTTGCTAGTGTAAAGGAGAAATAGAGGTCAATGTTAAAATATTGATGGTAAATAGTATGGGGAATAGCATATAAAATCCAGTACTCCACAAAAATAATTCCCAAGTTTATGGTAGAGTTCAAGACCTAGTGAAACCTTTGTCTGATTACTTATCAGTGCATCCATCCTCTTTGTGTTATCATCCCAAAGCTTTTAAAAATATGTTGACATTGCAGACACTCAAGTCTTAGATGGTAGTCATTTACTGAAATGATTTAATTTACACTTCTTAAAATATAGGTCTTTACCTGCTATTAACTTAAATTTCAAATACTGTATGTGCCCAGATTGTGTATGGTTTTTTTCCAATGGGATGAACAAAACAATTTTATATGCTTTCTGAATAATAATTGTAGTATATTTGGCATCTCTGTCTCTTGTTTTAACAACAGTACATACTGTTGAGGAATCAGTTACAATTTATTAAGGAAATTTATTGCTTAAATGTTGGAAAGTACTGTAAAACATTGTTTTGGCATCTTTAAATAGCACAGAACAACACCATTTTGAAATGTTTTCTTTTGCCATTGCAGTATAAGTTACGATTTTGTTCATCGTTACGTCTGAAGTAAATCATCTTTCAGTGCTGGGCATGCAGGTTTCACTGAATGTGCATATGAAAAATGCCTGCTTTTGAAATGTTTCTCTGTTAAAAATGTTTTCCTGTTCAACAATTTACTGTAACTTGGATAAGAAGCACATTGAACATTGTACATGCTTGTTTTACATTGTCAGTTATCTATGGGTGAAAGTATTGCAGCCTCTGATATTGCTATGTTCAAGGTATGACAGACGTTGAGGTGAGTTGATCAGGTGCTGATGGGTCATCTACATGTTCATCCTTGGATTTATGAACAGGGAGGCTATTGTATGGTCTCTGTCAATGGATGGCTGAAGCTTGGAATTACTGGGACATGTTAACAGAAATTATAAACACAGAACTATGTAGTGTGGTGCAAATAGTAGCAACAGTCCAAGAGAATTAGACATGCAAGGCTGTTGAAATCAGTGGGTGTTTATGCACCTCTAATTGTATTTAGTTGTGGATATTGTTTTTATTGGATTTCACAGACAGATGTTAACATTTTATTTTGAGTTTCTGAATCTGAAAGTTTTACCATGTTAGGAAAAGAAATAGTACTTGGCTGAAAATCACTTATATTTAACTGCTCCTCACATATATAGTCTGTTGTTCTAGGAGGCATTCTGTGATGCCTGGCAAGCATTAAAAGTGTCTGTGAGAACAGAAAAAATAATAATTCTGTCTTAAAACCAACCAATGCCAGTACAAAGGGGAGGCATGTCCCAGAACTAGTTGAGCCACCACAGTCATCAAAATTTTCAATTTTAAATGGAAAATCCTTTCTAAATGTCATTGCAACATAATGCTTTCTGCCAAGATTTTCCAGTATTAGAGTTTTTTTGTGGAGTGTGTTTCGGAATCCAATTAGAATTTGTAACTGCCATATTTTCTTTCTTTCTTGGCCTGACATGATAAGGATCAGCATTGGTCCTAACTGTTTCTACAGTCACTGCAAATATTAAATCCAAACCAGAGGCAGTAACTTTGACTAAATTTTAGAAAAATAGATTTGTAATGGAAATGATTTAGTGTGTGAAGGAATGAATGCTACTTTCAGATTTTATATCTTTGAAAATTTCCGGACCACATACCCACTTTTAATTAAAAATCATAATGTAATGGTTACCATTAAACCATTTCAGCCTATCTTACAAAACACTTCCATGTAGATGTTATTATTACATAGAACTGTGCCATAGGTGTCTATTATCACCAATAATAGTTTTCTAGTAAATTGTAAATATTCTATGTTTTGCAGAAGTAGTTTCTTACATTGATCTCTAAATATGATGTATTTTATGGGTGATTTAGTTGCTGCCTATATAGCTTGAATTCAAGACTTTGCCCATTTACAGAGATCTATGACAAATTACCCTGTCCCTTGACTACTCTTTTAGCCTTAGCATGTTCATTCAGTATGTTAATTAGAGAATACTTTTAAAAATGAAAATTATCATCTATGTGTTCACCTTTTACATGCTAGATTTATTTCTCTAATTGTCCTCTCCATTGATGTTTCTTAAAGGTTTTTTTTTTAAAAACTGCAATTGTCTAGCAGAGAGGCTGCCAAGAGCACTTTTTAAAAAGAAAATCTGTCTCTTGACATCCCTGTTTTTAATTATAATTATTATTGAAAAAATTTCACTGGGATGAAATTCAAGAAGAAAGCATCCCTCCCTTTCCCATAGCCTGAGGCCATTGCTGTCTGTCTATCATAATTCAGACTGGTTCAATGTGCCACAAGCACAAACAACTAGAAATATATGCAGAGCAAATAAGACAAGCACACAATCCTATCCCCACTCTCAGTAATATACTCTATATATATATACTCTATATATATATATGTCATTGCAACATAATGCTTTCTGCCAAGATTTTCCAGTATTATATATATATATACAGTATATTACTGAAAATTAAGCATTTCTATAATTGGTAAAGTTTTCTAGCCTGGACATTTTACTAATGGAATACACTAATGAAATTAAGCTTTCTTCTTTGCAAATAGGTAACTATGCTTAACGTTCCACATTTATTATGGCATAAGATTTCATGTACTGCAGTCTTATTTCACCAGATGCTCCTGATGTAGGTTTCAGTATACCAAACCCTGATATGCCACAAGACTGTTCATTAATTCTCTCAGTATTTCTGTTGATTTCCATTTACTGAATACAAGTAAAAGGATAATTACTGAGATCACAAAATGATACCTAGATAGGCTACATC
This sequence comes from Sceloporus undulatus, assembly GCF_019175285.1. Taxonomy (NCBI): domain Eukaryota; kingdom Metazoa; phylum Chordata; class Lepidosauria; order Squamata; family Phrynosomatidae; genus Sceloporus; species Sceloporus undulatus. Next base: position 254,672,369 of record NC_056524.1, read on the forward strand.
TACCCATTATAATAACTACATATGTGCAGGGGAAGGGAGTCTTACCTTTGCAGTATCCCTAAAGAATTTCTCCTTTAACATTAGATTAAGCAAAATATCAAAGTGTACTTTGGACAAGTTGTACTTTTCTTTTTGTTAGGTCTTATATCACTTAGCTTGAGCATTTGAAAGAAAGATAGTAGTTACGGGGTATATTTTACATTCTTGAATTAATTTTATCATATATTTAATATATTGATAGTTGCAGAATCATTTGTACATAGTCAAGGTATCACAATACAGTCCTTGCAGTAAAGCATACAATGGGAAGTGCTACTGCAAAGCAGTTTGCCTATTCCCTGCTTCTTAGTCCCATGGTCTTGGAGCCACTAGTGACTGTACTGTCTTCAGTTTGAAAGTACAGAACATTCAGTTATAACAGCTATGTGAATGGCTTAGTGCTACAGCTTGGTTATATTTTCATATGATTAAGTAGTGGAATTGAAAATGCTTTCCAAATTTATTCCCTACATTTCTTTTAACCATTAGAAAATCATAAATGTAGATGTTCTCCCACAGAGAAATATAATAAATACATTTTTAAAATAACAACAACCCTGATGCAACAACACACTTTGAAACATGTTAATTTGTGCTTGAAATACTTTAGTTTATGCTGCAGCTGTAAAATATGTGTCCAGGAAGAGGCAGCTTGATCTCTTAACTATACTTTTTACAACGTGTTCATTCATTACATCTGTGGTAATGCAAGGCAGTCCATAATTTTCATACTGGATATATTTTGAATTTTTGGGGGGATGGGTTGCAGATGCCCTCAATTATAAAATTAGAAGTTAAACTTTTTACAGACTGCACAAATGTACTTTTTAGTACATCCAAATTTAGAGGATGGTTTGAATTTTTGTATTTAGTTTGGATTTTACAGTGCTTTGAAATCCTCAGGCACTATGAAATATATTTTCCCCAAATGAGTATCCAGTGAAGTATAGCAATCCATTTTATTACTTCAAATACCTCACTTTTATGAAAAAGGAAGCACAGTTGTAATGTATCTGAACCATTTGATTGAATATATACGGATAATTGCTCTAAATGTTCTGATGCAGCTGTGTTGCCTTCCACAATAAGCAGGCTTTTGACAGAGAACATTCTATTTTGTGTGTATTCATGATACATTTGAAAGTATTTATTGATGCTGACATCTTAACATTTCCACAATCTAGAGGAGCATGTGATCATCTTTTGTGTGCTCAGTGTGAGCCTGCAACATTTTTGTCAAACAGCATTTTCCTCTTGCCATGTAGTTAATCATTCTTGAAGTTTAAAAATCAGCTTGGAATATGGCATGTAGTTTGTGGCTCAAATATACAGTATAAATGTCACACCCAGCTAATCATACACAATTCCATGGACAACTTCAAAAAGTACATTTCTAGATTGTGACCAAAATCTTTAAAGAATAATTTATAAAGTAAAATTTATAAAAACAAAGGTTTTACAATCAAAGCAACAAGCGAGTAGAAAAACAACTTATGCCTAAGACAAACAGTATGGTGAAAACCAAAAGTTTTCTGTTTTTTGCCAATGATGTACAGTTCTACGGTTGGAGTTGCTGTGGTTGCATTACATGACACAAAACTGTCCTCTACCTCATGTGATACAAAAGCAGATATTTTGTATGGTTTTAGTAAAAACAAGATGCATTTATCTGGTCACTTAGTTTACAAATTTTGAATTCTATTTATTGAAACACAACATACTGTGCTCTTAGCTTATACCTCAATTGTATTTTGTGCGGTTTCCCATTTTTCATGCATTGTAAATATCCTGTATAGATTGTGGATCCACATTCAAATAAACAATTCTAATGTCAAGTACTGCACATTTGTGTATTTTGTACATGTATTTTTTTTTACTTGAATGTTTGTTGAAGGCATTTCTCAGTGCAAGTTTTGTGCACTGACAGTGTGCCATTCACTCTAGTAGATGGAATATATCAGCAGTCCTGTAAGGCTGGAAAAAAATCATTAGCTGTAAGAGTTGAAAACAATTTGAGAAAGACTATTATGTATGTGCAGTTCTCTTGTCCCGTGCCTACCTCTATTCAGATGAATATTTAAGGTTTTCAAAACAGTGGAAGACCTGTTAATTTGTGGGTAGGATCTGAATCTCACTATTTAGCAGAAAATGGATTAGGGGATAGAACAATTTATAGGAAAAGTTTACATCATTTAGGATCTTTAGGTCAGATAGAGGCATTATAAGTAGAGGTACATGATAGAGATGTGTGAAATTATACCTAATGAGCAGGTGAGTAGGGAGAAAATATGTTGTGGTACAGTTACAGAATTAGCAAAATGTAATGATGGCCATTAACTTGAAAGGAATTGAAAGAGGATTAGACAAATTCACAGATTAAACTATGAATTATTATTCATTGTGTCTAGACAGTACTTGCTGTATCAGAGGCAATGTAATAGGAGACATGAGCAGGAGGATGCATTTGGGTCAATACTCTACTTTGAAAACTTCAATCTCTTTGGCTATTACAGGTACAGAATACTGGACAGATTGACCTTTTGCCTCAACCAGCACAGAACTTCTGTTCTTAGGAGTCTGTATTAGGGACTAAATCCAATATTGGTCTCAAAGAAGACCCTTTGAAATCAATGGAACTTACATTAAGTTTGACTAACAACTCCCATTCATTTTAGCGGGTCTTCTCTAAGTAGGAGTAATGTTGAATTTAGCCCATAATAAGCAGTATCCTTTTTACAAATTATATGTGGTTCATCTGGAGACAGGAGGAGGGAGACATATTACACATGAGGAGAGCTAGGTTCTGTTTCAGTTTTTAAATATTCCACTCAGTATGTAGCACCAAAAACAAGATGCTAAGTTCTTGAAGAATGAGTTTTTCTACTTCAAGACATTTTGACCTTGTGAAAACTTTTAAACAACACTCCCCTGCCATCTTTTCATGTGACTATTGGCAACTGCCTAGGAGGATGGAACTGATCAGTAAAACTCTTTTTGGCTGTTAATCATGTTTTCCTACACATAGGTCCAAAACACACTGCAGAAATAATCCAGTTTGAAACTGCTTTAACTGCCGTGGCTCATTGCTGGGCAATTCTGAGATGTGTAGTTTTGTGAGACATTTAGCTGCCTCTGTCAGAGAGCTCTAGTGTCACAATTAACTAAATTTCCAGGATTTCTTAGTACTGAGCCAGTGCAGTTAAAGCGGCTTCAAACTGGATTACTTCTGCAGTGTGTTTTGGACCATAAAGAACAAGTGAGATGGGTTGATAGCAAAATCTGAAAATGTACATTGAAAAAGTAGTTCCAGATCCTAGGCCTTAAATGTATTTGCCCATATAATTCTAATTTTACTTTCCTGCTATCAAAAATAAAAAGATACCTTTGTTGTTGTGTGCCTTCAAATCATTTCTGACTTACGGCTACTCTAAGGTGACCCTATCATGGTTTTCTTGGCAAGTTTGTTCAGCAGGGGTTTGCCTTTGTCATTGCCTTCCTTTGGGGCTGAGGGAGTGTGACTTATTCAGGGTCACCCAGTGGGTTTCATGGGCAAGTGGGGATTCAAACCCTGTTCTCCAGAGTCATAGTCAAAAGCTCAAATCACTACACCATGCTGGCTTGCTCCTAACCAGTAATGTGCTCATAACAGAGGGCCCATTCCTCTGCCACCGCCGCCACCACTGCTGTCCTCCAGGCTGCCGGAGCCTTCCAGAATCCCAAACTCAGGGAGGCTCCGGCAGCTTGGAGGACAGCAGCAGCAACAGCAGCGGTGGGGAAGACTGCTGGCTGGGGGACTTTGGACATCCTGGACATCACTGGAGGACTAAGGCATGCCAGACGGAGACACGTCCAATGAGCCCCGGCCAGCTGCCCACCGCCGCCACTATCACCATTGTGGGGGCCCCCAGGCAGGAGTTAAGAAGGAGGGAAGGAGAGAATGAGGAGGGGGAGGAGGAGAGGAAGGAAGGAAGGAGGGAGAGAGGGAGAGGCTGGGGAAGCTTCTCCTGCCATGTCAAAAAGAAGCCTGTCAAAGCAGGCATTTTGATTCCTGAAAGGAAAATCCTGAAACCTGTGCAAACATAGTGGAAACCACTGTGTTTGCTGAACTGGTTTCAGGATTTGGTTCAGGAACCAAATCTACAGGTATGTGGGAATGGGCCCTCAGTGTGCATCCTGCTCAAAGGTAAAAAAAAACCTAAGCAGTCTGTCATGCCTCCAGAGCATCTTTGATGCTCTTGAGGCATATATTTAGTTAAAATTATATTAGGTTTTCTATGTATTAGTTTAAGATGGGAAATACAGATCTATAGCTTTAAGAAAGACAAGGATTGTGGGAAATCCCAGGGTCTTATGCTGTCTCCCTCTAGTTAGTTTCAGTGTGTAGTAAGTTTTCAGCCAAGTCAGACCTGGAGAGAGTCTTTTCCTTTGACAAAAAGATAAGTCCACGGAAGAATAAAGATAGTCCTCAAAAGAAGAAAAATAGAAACCACCAAAAAGAGAGCAAGGTATTTGAAAAGGACTGTTGAGAAAAAGATCAGTTTCATGTTTTTGTGGTTATAAGAAGTAAAGCTTTTAAAAAACTTAAGAAATTTGCGGACAAGTCTTTAGTTCAGGCTGTGTTCCCGAGAGCCAGAGGCCTTACTACACCCAAAGTCCATAGCATCGCTCTTGGGACAAAACACAGTCATTACATGGTAGGGATAGGAACAGCTGCTTTTCATTTTATCATAATAGTAAACATAGCCGCGGTACACACCGCCAAAAAGTACATACTAGGTACATACTAGGTTTAGGAAAGGGTGTCTTTTCCGTACGCCCTAACCCTAGTACATACCTAGTACATACAAAATGGCGGCGCCCATTCTACATGGGTGCCGCCATTGGGACATCACGACTGCGCCGCCTCCAAATGGAGCGGTGTGGAAGTGATGTCCTGGCACTACGCGAGGGCGCCTGAAGCGCTGGAAGGAGTTCTGAAACGGAGCTCCTTCCAGCTTTGTGGCGCTGGGCGCAGCCTTTACACAGCTGTGCCAGCAATGCAAAGCAGAAAGGGCCAAGCGCCCCCTTCTCTTTGTCCCCACCATCATCGGGTGTCCTTGGGGCATGAAGCCCCAAGGACACCCCTTTACGGGCCACGGGGAAGCAGCCTGGAAAGTGGCAGATCAGGGCCTCAGAGGCTGCCGCTGTGGCAGCTGAGGCCCCGATCCAGCGGGGAAAGGGGCAGGTACAGGCCACCCCAAAGGGGCAGCCTGTAAACTGCCATAAATGCCACGCAAGCGTGTTTCAACATGTCTGCTTTAACACATTTATAAGTAAAGAAAGATATCCACAATACAGTCTTGAAATGGGGAGAGACATTCATCAAAAGGAATATCCTCTAGATAAAGGATGAGCATGCACCAAAGGCCATACCGAAGTCCTCCTGACCTCACACTGGACTTGTATGTGCCTTCAAGGGGTTTCCAATTTATGAACAACCTTAAGGTGAACCTATCATGACATTTTGTTGGCAAGATTTGTTCAGAAAGAGTTTGCCATTGCTTTCCTCTGGGACTGAGAGACTGTGACTTGTCCAAGGTCACCCAGTAAGTTTCCGTGGCCTGGTGGATGTTCAAACTGGAGTCCTAGTCCAGAACTCAAACTGCTAATAAATAATATTTTTTATTTATAGCCCGCTTTTCCAGGGTAGATCAAAGCGGGTTACAACAAGGCAAAAGAAATACAAAAACAGAATGCAAGACATATAATATAAACATCATAAAAACAGCTCATGTTTAAAACACTATAAAATACAACAGCATAAAAACCAGAAAAAACAGACTAGCTGAATGAAACCATTGTACAACAGGGGAGAACAGCATGAAGTCAAGACACATGGGGGAAAGCTTGTTAGAAGAGAAAGGTCTTTAATTCCTTCCTATAGAGATCAAGAGAGGTGACGGAGCGGAGCTCATCGGGAAGAAAGTTCCAGAGCTGCGGGGCCGAGATGGACAACGCCCTTTGTGCAGTCAAGGTGTATTTTGACTTAGGAACCCTTAACAAATGCTTCCCGGCTGATCTGAGAGTGCGGGGCAGATTATATGGGGAGAGGCGGTCCTCCAAGTACCCTAGGCCCAAGCCATTTAGGGTTTTATAGGTTATAACCAACACCTTGTATTGCGCCCGGAAGCGAATAGGCAGCCAATGTAGATCTTGCATCGCATGGTACTCCCATGTCCCCAGAAATGTGTTTTGCCCCCAAAAAACTATTTTTTTACAGCCCTGCTTTTTTTGAACAACAGAAACAAAGGAGGAGAAGGAGAGAAATTGTGGTCTCTAGTGTTGACATCAGCATCTTTTCATTTACCAAAGAGAAGTGTAGGGCTGACAAAAATGCTGACCAGGCCCAGGTGTCTCCCAAAGAGTTGCTGGTAGGCTCGGCTTACCTTGTTAACTGCTTTCATGTTGGCTTTCCCACATGGCTACCTTATGAGAGACCCCCAAGACACCTTAGTATTAACAGCCCTGCAAAGATCTTGCACATTCCAAGGTTGTGCCTTCATTGATTGAACCTCCTCACCTGTAATGCAGTTTTACTTTTTTCCTATTGTTTTCTACCTTATCAAGCATTATCATATTTTATAGGTTAGCTCTGTATTTCCTCCAGTACGTTTTCATATGTAGCTAACTGGATTTGTAACTGGATTTGATGGAATGATGGATGAAAGGTGATGCTGTAATACGTTTGTTAGTCATTCAGGTGCCATGGTATTTTCTTTTTTATGTTGCAACAAACACAGCTAGCCCTTGGGAAACTGTCATGAATGGAATATCAGGAACTTTCAGGAGCACAATGTATTGCAGTTAAATCAATACACACAATCAACTGCTAGTTGTCAAGTGTTGCCGACTCAGAAGGGATCAAGTGATAAGCAGTCATGTGTTAACCAGCTCTTTGCAGGGCACAGTTTGCCTATCTAGAAGTATCTCCCTGGCGCTACTTCTGTATTTATGATCAGGCTTGAGTGCAATGCTAAGAAAATTCCACTGGTGGTCACTACAAGCATGTTTTATGGATGGAAGGAAACTCAGTATGTTTTCTGAGTTTTGCATGCTTTTTGATATAGAATGCTTGTCTGAAGACAGGTTTTCTTTGCCATTTGGAAACTGAAATACAGAATGAAATGTATTTTTCACCTTTGACATTGGGGAATTGTTTTTTTTTCCCCTGTGGGAACTTTTACAAAACTTTTGCTGTTACCCTGTGCCTTCAAGTCATTTCTGATTTATGGTGACCCTAAGGAGAACCTATCATGGGGTTTTCTTGGCAAAATTTGTTTAGAAGGGGTTTTGTCACTGCCTTCCTCTGAGGCCAAGAGAGTGTGACTTGCCCATGGTCACCCACTGGGTTTCCATGGTCAAGTAAGGATTTTCTCTCTAGTCTCCAGGGTTATAATTCAATGTTCAAACCACCACACCATGCTGGCTCCACACTGGCAAACAGTATGCCTTTGGTATCCACTGACAAACAGTAGGCAAACAGTATGCCTTTGGTATCCACTGATGTTTGGTTCCAGGTCCCCCCATGGATACTAAAATCTATGGATGCTCATGTTCCATTAAATACAGTGGCATAGTAAAATAGTCTTCCTTATATAAAATGACAAAATCAAGGTTTGCTTTTAGAAACACACACAAACACACACACGTGCACATGTACGCACGCACGCACACACACACACACACACATTGGATGCTTGAATCTTTGAACAAAAAGGGCTGACTGTATAATTGCATGTATTTGTTAAATGCTGACCTGTTCTAGGACTTCCAGCACTCATCCAGAGTTCAGCTTCTGTGGAAGAAAACATATGGTACGTCTGTGATACAATGTGATACAGGTGAGCCTTTAGACAGACTCTGGCCTACAGCAATCCTATCACAGGGTTTGCTTGGCAAGATTTATACAGACGAGTTTTGCCACTGCACAGGCTGAGGGAGAGTGTGACTTGCCTAAGGTCACCCAGAGAGTTTCTATGAATGAGTGCAGATTCAAACCCTAGTCTTCTGAATTCCTACATTCCTGGTCCAACATTCAAACCACTACATTTCACTGGTTCAAGGCAATACAAGTTTTATTTGCACACACACACATATAGGATGAGCATAAGTTGGGCATTCATGATATTGATGTTCTAACAAGTCCCTATGTCTCATCAGATTGAAGAGGAAACTATAGTGCCACAGGTGAGGGTTTCTGCAGGGAATGAATTGAGATCTCTGACTCTTTTTAATATCCAGCTCAAGCACAAATGCCCTGTCACATACAGAGACCTCACTTGGCTCCTGTTTCTGTCCAGTGTGGGGAAGGATGAATCACCTCTACTAATCATCTGTATCTTCCTAGTCTATCTCTTCTTGAAACAAGTATCACCAGATTACACTTTTCCTGCCATCTTTTGACACATTTTAAGAATTATTTTCTCTGGGTTTGAATCGCTACAATGATAACTTCAGCTGTACATATTTCTATTCTTCATTTTGGAGCAACAAGGGTGCATGTACCCTGTAGAGATAATGCAATTTGACACCACTTTAACTGGCATGGCTCCATTGTTAGCATACCCAACATACCCACTTTGTATTTGGGGTTGCAATATTTTCATATCTGGAGCCAGGCATGTTCTTAAGAGGTCATGATATTTGGAACATTAGGACTCTTTCCCATGAGAAGGATACATAGATTCAAAGACACTTGAAGGACCCAGGTAATACCAAGACAAAGGCTAAATGGGTTTGCTGATAGCTCCTCCCTTCCCCCAGGCTCTCCGCATATCCTCTTGAGCTAGAAACAAAGGCAAAAGTGAAAAAGCCAACACTTCTTCCCTGCTCCCAGCCATATTCCCAGTCAACTTCCCTATCCATCTATTTTGGGGATGTCCTAAATGCACTTGCTGTTTTTGTTACTCCAAGGTTAAATCAACCCATTGTTGATTCCCTTGGAAGACCATTAGGTCTTTGATACATTGCAAGACCACACCTCAAGGCTTGGATCTCAGATATAAATATTATTCCCAAATCTAGCCTCAATTAGCAGATCTACCTCCATTTTGTGTTGAGGGAAGGTGTGCACTAGATAGAAAATGGTGTGTGTGTGTTTGTGTTAGAATTTTTATGAGATTTATTTTAATTTTTTTTTTAATATCAGGGTATGTGTGTGGAAAGGGAGGGCCCTGGAAACAAGTAGGGATGTGGGAAGAGAAAGGGTTTGCAGTGGTGCTCACACTCTTGATGTCACCTGGGTGCGGGGAGCTGCTGGGAGGGGAGGCAGCAGTGGCCAAAAGGGTGCAGTCAGCCCATTCCGTTGCTGCAGTGGCAGAGATCTCCTCATGAGGAGGCCTTCACCACCATGGCAAGCTGGGAGGGCCCAACTGGGTGTCACCCTTCTTCTGGGGTGTCACCTGGTATAGGCCACATGCCCCGCACCCCACTAGTGATGCCACTGGGTGTTTGTGGAAATGCTGACAAGAATAAACAGAAATACAAAGAGCACTGCATGTGATGTTCTCCTAGAGACACTGTAGTGGCCTTCTGCACACACAGTAGCATACGGGAGTTTTTAAAAAGGTAGTACTGACTGAGCTCCATGTGGACTAGCGTAACATAAACTGGATAATCACATGAGCGCAATAAACATTGAGCCAAATTAATCCCTTGGTTTTGGTTAGAATTTTTCAAAATTTGTAGATTTACTCACATGTGACATGAAAACTGGGAGGAGGAAAGAATGTGGGAGAAACTGACAAATTTATCATTTTAAGCTGAGAGCTAAACCCTTAAAATTCTGCTTGTGTATTCAGTCATGCTTATGCTCAGTGGAGTTTGCTACCTCTTTTTTGTTTTGTTTTTGTTAGAAGCTTCTCATCTTTAAAATCTATGTAACAGGTGGGAGCAGGGATATAGCTACAGGAGGGCAAAATAAGGATATTGCCCCCTCCCCCCCAACAAACAAGGATTTTACTCTCCTATAAAATGTTTCTTCAGTTCCTAAACATTGCGGTTTAAAACATCAGCTTAACTTTTTTTTAAAAAAAAATTATGACAAAGTAACTAGGAGAACACAAACACAGAAAATATAAGAATTCTAGGTGTGAATGCTCAAAGTCTTATTCCCTGGAATGCTAGAAATTTGGGGACGGAAGAAATATTTCAATTGGGGACCAGGATTTCTGTTTGTGTGGCAAGCAGAGCCATTACGGTTTGAATGTTGGACTATGACTCTTGGCCAATGCCTACTTGGCCATGAAACCCACTGGGTGACCCTGCACAAGTCATACCCTCTCAGACTCAGAAGATGGCATGGCAAACCCCCTCTGAAGAAATTTGCCAAGAAAACCCAGTGATAGGTTCATTTTAGGGTCACCAGAAGTCGGAAACAACTTGAAGGCACACAGCAACAACAATCCCTCATTTTGACAGGCACCCCCAGAGTTACACTTCTATATGTAACATGGTCTTCTCCTTAACTATATTTCTCAAATATATTTTCTGTGCGGATGAGGGAGAATTTTGTTTCTATTCATGCTGGAAGAATTTAGCAGTGTCTGCAACTTTCTTCATTTGGGGAATATCAAGAAACTGATACTGGGTTTTTTTTTTTTAACAAAATGGAGGCTGACAGTGAACCTGATAGTTTTCTATCCCTAGTTGCAAAAATGTGTGCTCAACCTGAAGTTTATAAATTGTCCAGTTTAGGATAAGGCCTTGCAGTGTGGCAGTACAGAAACTGAGCCTGCTTTTTCATCGCCTTTCTCTTTTTTGTTTTGTTCAAATAAGCCAACCCCTCTCACTGTTTGTGGAAGGGAGTTTTGCAAAGAAAAAGAGAGAGAAAGAAAGAACAAAACTTGGCACATTTTGTGACACCTCCTCTCAGTCTGTGTGGGACTGGACTCCTCCCAGAGGCTGAATGAACTGATGTGAAGCATCTCCGTACCAGCCAGCACATCAGTACGTCCAACTCCAATCTCTTTGGCTACCAGCTCCAACACAGACTTCGTCACTTGTTGCCTTTCAGCCTTGAGGCTAACAATTCTGTTACCCCCTTCCCTCACACACACATAGATATTATTTCAGTCTATCTGGCTTTCCCTCTTGAGAGAGAAACATGGTTGCGTCTTGCTTGTACCTGACTGGATTTGCGGCTAGCTTTGTTGGCTGGATTGGCTTGATCGTAGCAACAGCCACCAATGACTGGGTCGTGACTTGTGGCTACACCATCACCACTTGCCGAAAGATGGATGAGCTGGGATCCAAGGGACTGTGGGCAGACTGTGTCATGGCAACTGGGCTGTATCACTGCAAACCACTGGTGGACATCCTTATATTACCAGGTATGGTGGTTTTCATTCAGCAACTCTGTGTGGGTATTATCCTGGTTTCGATCCAGCAAATCCAAAGTGCTGCTCTGAACACGAGGGCAGATTTAAGTTGATAGTAGAGCTTTTATTGTAGTTTGTAGTTTTTATAAATGTAGCAGCTTTACAGAGTAAATAGAGTAGCCAGTCTCTGCCCCAAAGATCTTACAGTTTGTGCTTCAACAATTGGAAAAATAGCAGAGGGTCTGGAGGGAAGAACAAATGGAAGGGGCAATGTAAGCACAGCAAAATGGGTACAAATGCTTCTAGTTACATGTATTCACAGCTCACATCAAATTGGAGGCAAGATGCAGGAGTCAAGCCAAAGATGACAGAAAAGTGGTTTTTGCAATTGTTTTTGAAGAGAGAGAGAGAGAGAGAGAGAGAGAGAGATGTAGCTCTAGATACGATTCTGGGGAGAGGAAGCAGGAACTGGCTAAGAACTATTTCCTAATTAAATTGCTGGAGCTCAAAATTTGTCCGAAAGATTATAACCTCTGTTGGTAAAGCACTGCGCTTTAATCATTTACATTAAGTAGGCTATGATGACAGTTTTGGTGAAGGAAGGTTGTTCACCTTTCTCATGACTGGCCAACTTTTCAGACAAAGGGTTTGGGCTGAGATCTCACTTCTCTTATTTTCAGTCTTGAAGATCTTACAATTCAGTCAAAAGTAGACACAAGTTGCCATTGATTTCTTCTGATGTCAATGGGCCTAATAATATTTGTTGTATTATGTAGAATTTGAACAACAATATTTCAATGGATACAACTAGAGCCGGGTAATCCTATCCTTTTGGACTGTATTTGCTAGTATCCTCCAGCCAGCATGGTTTAGTGGTTTGAGTGCTGGATTACAATTCTGGAGACCCTGGGTTCAGTTGCTTGCTCCAGCATAAAAACCCACTGGGTGACGTTGGGCAAGTGACATTCTCTCAGCCTCAGAGCAGGGCAATGGAAACCCCCCTCCGTAGAAACTTGCCAAGAAAATCGTATGATAGGGTTGCCTTAGGATCACCATAAGTCTTGGAGGCATACAATATTAGTGGGCTGTTGTGTGCCTCTCAAACTTCCAAGCTCTTAATTTGAGTTGTGCAATTCCAACCTGCTTGCTGGTTTGAACTGCATTGTTCATAACATCAGGCACCGTCTGAGAATATTTGTTTTATGACCGCTGTATTATTATTTCTTTTTTTAAAAAAAAAGATTTTAATGTTCTGGTTATATCCTAGAAAACTATTGCTGAGCTGTATTATACTCAGGAAGCTGAACTGTATTATACCTCTTCAGAAAGCATGTTTTCCTAGCAATGAAAATTTAAATCCAAGACAGAGATAACAATTAGTGTTATTGTTTCTGCTAACAATTGGGACCCACAACAAAATATTGCAGTGTGAAGCAACTGGGATCAAGATTCCAACCAGGTGGTCAGCAATGTCCGGATCTTAGATACTCTGTCTCATCCCCTTTTCTACCCATTTTCCTGTTCTCATCTCAAACAGCTAGTATTTCACAACCAGCAAGCACACTCAGTCTTTGTTGGGCTGTTTTGTGCTGCCTCTTTAGTATTTTCCCCCTGTGAATATTTAGCTTTTCCGCAAATTTCTCTTTTGCTGGTTGATAACTTTTATCTTAGTATTTGCTTTGTTTATTAAAATATTTATGTTCTATATTGTAATATCTCTAGCTAGTAAAAAGGTTTAAAATAACTGAAGCAGATTAAGAGACAGTTTAAAACAGCTAAAAACATATAAAACAATTTAAAAACCATGTACTTACATAGAACTCTATAGTACTGTTTATCAGTGATCCTTATAATGTCCTTGAGAGGTTTAGTCTTGGGACTTCAGAACTAGCTTCTGTGATATATCAGGAACCTTATAGTTACTGGAAGGAAACCCTTCATCGCGGAGTAGGATTAATTCATGGAAGGGCCTGCCACAAGATGGTGGTGCTGACCACCTGCCTAAATAGTTTTAGAGGAGTATTAATTATAGAAGAGAAAGCAATTTTGAAGAACTTCCTGGCAGAGATGTTTTAGCAGTGACTTGCTAAATGCAGTAAATGACTTGGTGGGGTGTGATTACGGGAGCTGTAGTCCAAAAAGGTTACATACTCAAACTCTGTTTATAGGGAATCAACATGTTCAAATGCTCAATGCCACTGAATTTCAAGTGCTGGTAAGCAACAACAGGCGCATACCTGCTAACATTTTACAGATGAAAACTGGGACACGCATGGCTGGAAAATATCAGAATATGGTTAAGATTAGGCAAAAGTTATTAATGAAAAAGAACAGACAAGCTAGGCTGCAGCAGCTTGCTTGTGCCTGAGCCTACTGGGAAAGGCAGGATTCTGTTTCTCCTCTGCTTTCTTCTTCTGCTGAGTTGTTGTTGTTGCTGTGTGATTTTATTCTGTTTCCAGCATATGGCAACCCTAAAACTAATCTTGATTCTCAGCAAGATTTCTTAAAGGGTTTTGCTCTTGCCTTCCTCTGAGGCTGAGAAACTGTGACTTGCCCAAGGTTCATCCAGTGGGTCTTCATGGCCTAGCAGGGATTTGAACCCTGTTTTCCAGAGTCCTAGTCCAGTGTTCAAACTTCTACACCACACTGGCTTTCTCTCTGCTAAATTAATTGAGTGCAAATGGATTTTGCACTTTGAACTCAGTTTACACCAATGGAAGTAAACTGAGGAGAAAGGGGGAAAGTGGGAGGATGGGAGAGAAACTGGGACATTTTAAAAACAGCTGAAAAAAATTAGACAACAGGAGATTAATCAGGATGGTTCTTTCCAAATCAGGACAGTTGGAGGGTATGTTTGGGGTTGCCTTACAAAAAAACCTCTCCTCAGCTAAGATGAAAATTACTAGAAATGCTTTTAGATCACTACAGCCACACTCGCTGAAGTCTCCGTGAGGGTGTTACTCTATGGAGATTGGATGTATCCTTCAAGCCTGTGCAATGGATTTTTTTTTCTGGTGGAGCGCAGCTTGTACTCTATGGACTATCCTGGTAATGGCCTACTCTTCAAATTTTACCACTACATCCCTGGTTGAGGCAGCTATATAATCAGTTTCTGGTTCAAATGAGGTTTGAAGGTTCCTAGCTTGAAATGTTTAGAAAAAGTACTACAGGAACACACCAGCTTTTGTGTTTGGCCATCTTAGGTCCTCTTTATATACTGTGCCTTATGCATTGACAAAAAGGAGGAAATGCCCCACAGAGTATTAGATTTACTTGAGCTCAATGCATTTGCATAGATACAGATGTAGAAATGATTGCTATCATTTAAAGAAAAATACAAAACATTTCACTTTAGTGGGTAAAACTATGACCGAAGTGACCTCAGTTTTCTGGCCAAGGCCTACACATACTTTTACCATTGCCAACTGAGGCAGACTCCTTCTGAATCAATGAGAACCTGATTTACCAAATTCTCAGTGATTCAGTGGATTTATTCAAGTTGAGATTAGTGATTGCATTTAGGCCTAGGTGTTATCACACCACTGGTAAGTTCAGGGCCAGCTCTTGCTCTTCCTTCTTATGGTTCTCAGGACTTTGACAAAATAGCTCTTCCAGCAAAGAAGAACAAAGAAAGTAGAACACATGGCCACTTTAAAATAATACAATATTTTGGGTGCATTTGCCCAGATTATACAAACACTGAATCATAAAGCTGAAAGGTACCACAAAGGCAATCTAGTCCAACTATTGCCATGTGGAAAGGAGTACTCATCACCTTCTGAAGCAGTCTATTGCATCATTGAATAGCACTTACTATCAGGGAGTTCTTCCTAATATTTAGGTGGAATCTTTATTCTTGTAATTTGAATCCATTACTCCATGTCCCAGCAGAAAACAGGTTTACCCCATCTTCTACATGACATCCCTTCAGATTAAAGATGGTTTTCATATCACTGCTCAGTCTTCTGTTCTCTAGGCCAGGGGTCCTCAACCTGTTTTCTAAGGAGCCCTTAGGGCTCTGCGTGCACTTCCCAGGTGCTCCATGGCTGCTCTAGGAAAATTAAAGCAATAAACATTGGATGAAATTAAATAATAAGAATTAATTCTTACACAAACTCCTAAACACCATTAACTTGTAAGACATAGGGTAGGCCTTTCAGGGGCTCTGCCATAGAAATAAGAGCTCAATGAGTGAAAAAGGGTGGGAACCCCTGCTCTAGGCTAACCATACCTAGCTACCATTGTGCTTAAAGAAGAGATGAGAAACAGAGGGTCTTCCAAGGATTGTTGGATTACAACTCCACCACCCCTCTCCATTAGCTATGCTGGATACACTTGATGGCAACTAGAGTTCAATAACATCTTGGGGGGGCACACCCCATTCTTGTGTTAGTTCCTGTTCCTACTTGAAGATTTCTTTTTGTGCTGCACCTATCGAATGTGCTTTGCACTTTATTATTTGCCTGTCTAATTTCTATGTCACCCCTCCTGGAATAGCAATTCCTCATTTTTGGTACTGCTCTAAGGCCTCAACCATCTGAATCTGGCCTAGGCTGCAATCCCCAGTACTATTTCCCATGCTGGTTTAGAAGTTCCTCCAAACTTCTGGAGAAGATTTTGGAGGAGCACAGTTGACTGCAGAGAGAGAAGGAAGAATTTGAACCCCCCTCCACATTCCACCAGTGGAAATGATTCAGTGGACCTATTCAGAAGCCCACTAATGGGTGAAGGAGCTCCTTTGTCCATAAGGGGCAGATTTTCTTTCCAAACATCAAAGACATGTTAAACTTCCCCACAACAGGATGTTTTTATAAACCCCCAGCTTTGCCTAGGTCCTATCATGTCCTCCCAGCTTTCTTATACTTTTTGCTAGTGGTGAGTGAGAATCATCCTCCATATCACCCCAAAATGTGGAATGGCTGCTTCCAGAGCCCTTCCAGAACTGCAGTTTTCCTTCTAAACCCATCCACACTCTCAAAACCACTAGACGTTTGGAAATCTAAACAGGAAAAGACTTCTGGTCAATTCCAGGTCAGGTTTGGGCATGACTTTTGAGCACTGCAACCTGCCGTGGGTCTTCAAGGGAGAAAAACCATCCCCTCCAATGGTCTTGATTTGGCAGAGAGTGGAACAGTTCTGATTAATCCTACATAACCCATTTTTATAACATCCCAGTTCTTCTCTCCTCCTCTCACTTGCCCCTTTGTCCTCAGCTGAGTTCAAAGTACAAAAGTAGTTTGTGTACAATCAACAAGGGGGTAGAATCTTGTCCTTCCCAGTAGGCTCAGGCAAAAGCAAACTAGTGTTGCCTCCCCTGACTTGTGAGTTCTTCCTTATAAATACATTTTACCATCTTGACCACACTCAGATGTTGCATGGCCCCATGTGCCCTGGCCCTCCTCTATGAAATATTGGAGGGTATGAAAAATTGGCCCCTAAGCCTACCACTTGAATGCCGTTTTGGGAGAAAGGTGGAATATAAAGCTAATAAACAAACAAACAAAAAAAAAGCAAACATTTATAGGGGGGAGGTGGTTATCAAAAAGCTATTGTTATTCTGTGTCTCTACTTCTCATGCATTTACACCTCTGGATCCTGAACAAGAAGAAAGATGGAATATAATTGCATAGTTCCTCCTTGCCCACTTTTCAAAGCTTCAAACATGTACCCAAGATGGTTTACTTATTTATTTGGAGTATTTATACCCTGTTCTTGTTCCACAAAGGCTCTCAGAACAGTTTACAAATTGTTAATTTGACACTTTCCTGCCCTCTGGTTTAGAATCTAAAGTTCAAAATAAAACACATGAAAGTATTACAATGTACTATCAGAAGGCATTTAAAAAATAGAGACATAAGTATTAAAATATATAATCTGAACTTCATTTAATCTTCACAACTGTCCTTTGAGGTAGGCTAGAGACATGAACTGGCTCAAGTTCATCCAGTGAGTTTCCAGGATGACTGGGGATTCAAACCCAGATCTCCTTAGTCTAAATCCAACACTGTAACCTCTACATTACACTGGGCCTTTCATATCTATTCATAGGGCCATTTCATTGTTCTAACAATAGACACCCAGTGCCTAGAACTAGTGAGCTACTGCCAACCAACCAGGAACAACAGGGACAAATGTCCTAGCTAATATTTTTGCTTCCTAGCCAGTGGCCAGAATGACAAGTGAGCAAGATTACTGTGTTTGAAAAATGTAACTCATAGATTAACAAACAGCTTTTGTGATGGGCTCTGTCCCCTTACAAGTGGCAACTGTAAGCTTCCATGTTAGTGTGGCAGTGAATCTGCTCTGTGTTCAAGTCTGAAATTTAAAGGATCTGCCCAAACTGAAACTATTTGGGGGGATAGGTTTCAGCACCCTGGATAGCTCTTTGAAAATTTAGACTGGAAACCAAAGCAGATTCACTACCTCTGACATGGAAGCCAGTACCCACTACTGCACCCAAAACAACAACAAAAACAACAAGCTGGGCATTGTCCTGGACTTATTATGAAGTGAGGTAGCCCCATCATGATTATTACTGGTGGCAATATCTATATTCAGAGGAAATATGCCACTGAATTCCAGTTCCTCACATGAGGGCAACAGCAGAAAGGAGTGCTTTTGATCTGAAGTCTTGCTTCAGGTTCTCAAAGACATTCACTTGGGCAAGTAGGATGCAGGACTAGATTGCTGGATTGATGAGTTCTCCTTTGAAAAACCATCAGGTTCATCCTACCTACAGCATCTGGATCTGTAGTTGTCTCTGCCTTAGTATTCACTCAATTTGTGTTAAAGAAGAAATCCTTTTGCTAATCATCTTATAGGACCATTTCTCCCAACCCAGCACCTTCCAGATGGATAGGTCTACAGAGCCCATCATTCCAAGCCACCAGAATTCATGGAACTTCATTGGCTGGGAATTATGGTGTTGGTCTACCCTATCAGCAGGGTGCCAGATTGAAGGAGGTTTTTTTGGGACATCGATACAATGGACCATGGTATCCTTCTGGAACACCTGAGGGAGTTAGGCATTGGGGGCACTGCACTCCAGTGGTTCTGTTCCTATCTCTCAGACAGATTCCAGATGGTGAGGCTGGGAGACAGCTGCTCTTCTAAGAGAGAGCTGACATCTGGTGTCCCTTAGGGAGCCATTCTATCCCCCATGCTATTTAACATTTACATGAAACCGCTGGGAGAGATCATCTGAAGACATGGAGCACGGTGTTATCAGTATGCTGATGACACCCAGATCTATCTCTCTATGTCTCTGACTGACACAGTGACTAAGGATGGCATCTCTCCTCTGGATGCCTGCCTTGGGTCAGGAATAGGCTGGATGAGGGAAAACAGACTCAAGCTGAATCCAAAAAAAAAATGGTGGTATTCGTGATAAGTTCCCCAAGTCCAGGGATGGAGATTTGCCAACCTGTCCTAGACGGGGTCACACTTCTGCTAAAGGACAAAGTTTGCAGTTTGGGAGTACTCCTGGACCCATCTCTACAGTTATCATCTCAAGTGGATGCGATGGCCAGGAGTGCTTGGTGCCAGATTCGGCTGATATGCCAACTGTGCCCCTACCTGGACTGAAAGGACCTTGAAACAGTGGTACACGCACTGGTAATCTCTCAAGTAGATTTCTGCAATGCTCTCTACATGGGGCTACCTTTGTTCGGAAGCTTCAGCTAGTTCAAAATGCAGCAGCCAGACTGATCACTGGAACATCCAAATCAGATCATATAACAGCAGTTTTAAAATCTCTACACTGGCTGCCAATCAGCTTCCAGGTGCAATACAAGGTGTTGGTCATCACCTTTAAAGCCCTACATGGCTTGAGCCTGAGTTACTTGAGGGAACGCCTCTCCCTACACAATCCGCCCCGCACTCTCAGAACATCCAGGAAGAATCTTTTAGAATACTCAAAAACTAGTGTAATATCAACTTCCCATAGAACATTCACTGCCATGGCCTCCACGTTATGGGACAATTTACCAGAGGAAATCTGTCTTATCACCACTTTAGATGCCTTCAAGAAGGCACTAAAGATGGATCTCTTCAGGCGGGCATACCCATCCAACCTTCTGTAAAGAAATAGAAGCAATCCCACTTCTGATAGTAACTTCACATTGTAACTGATGTTTTTATTAGTTCAGTATTGTTGATTCAAGTTTTAATTGATTATTGTTTACAATATGTATTTTAGATACCATTGTATTGTATGTGGTTTTATGGTTGTAATCCTGCCTTGATCCAGTGGGAGAGGCAAGAAAATATTATTATTATTATTATTATTATTATTATTCCTTTTCACAGGATATGTGCAGGCATGCCGGGCACTGATGATTGCAGCCTCCGTTTTGGGACTTCCAGCTGTCTTCCTTCTGGTGACTGTTCTACCTTGCATTCGGCTTGGTCATGAACCTGGAGCAGCCAAATATCGACGGTCTCAACTGGGAGGAATCCTGCTGATCCTCGTGGGTAAGATATGCTGCATCTGGCCAGCTTACTCACCTCTGACTACAATCTGATTTACTAAAAGCAAGATGTGGCCCTCCAGTTGTTGGACTGAAACTCCCAGCAGCCCTTGCCAACAGTCAGTGGTGAAGAATGCTGGGAATTGTGTTCCAACATCTGGAGGGCCAGATCATTCCAATCCCTAAACAGTATCTCAGGATTACCCCAATCACCACCTCCACCACAACCACCATCATAACCATATGGGGAGAAAAGAAACTTCCTTGAACAACTGCCCTTTGAAAATGGGGCTAAAGCCAGCTCCTCAGCATTATATATTTTTAAAAAGTGAGATCTAGGCTATATTAGGGAATCCATTCCCAAACGGGTACCTCAAAGCCCGTTAGCCACAGTCAGCCTGATCAGTGATGGTGCAATGATGGGAACTTTCATCCAGTTCATCTGCAGGGCACCCAGTTAGAGTAGGCTGTGCCAATGGCTGGTGGGGTCACACCAGCTTTCCCCAACTGGAAACCCTTCAAATGTGGTGGACTATAAACCCCACCATCCTGGCTACAAGGAAGGCACCAAGGTTGAGGAAGGCTGGGTCACAACAGAGATCTGTCTTGTCTTATATTGGTAGTGGCTACCATTTCATAGCTGGTGCACAGCTGTGGACCTTGTTGATGCAAAACTGTAGCGAGAGACATGACCCTGTGTGCCCTCGGTAGCACTTCTTTCTCTCAATAGTGGGTGAGGGTGGGTGTTACCCTAATTTGGGTCTGGAGCAACTCCCAGTCCAGTGTCTTTGCTTTACTGAACAGGGCAGAAGACCCAGTCAGTATCAGCCTGACAACAATGAGAGTTACAGTCTTCTTAACCAGCACCTGCATATTCTTGAGGCCTCCTCATCTGGTAACACAACAGGCCTTGGTGTCTTGTTTTCACCCGTTTGTTTAGCTGAGGGGGTGGCGGGGGATGGCAGAGAGTAGACTGGCCCCTTTGTGCTGCCTTGCCCTGAGGTCGGTTCTCTCCCTCTGGCAGCCAGCACTGACATCATGCTTTATTGCAGAGGACACTAAACACAGCAGAGACGTGTCCAGCTGCAACAGAAACTCCAGGTTGTCTGCCCTTCGCACACAAAATCTGAGCAGAAAAGACACTGCTGACAGCATTGGAGAGCTGGACAAGAAAGGCAGTCAGTTATGTGCACCAGAAAGGAACTTTTTTTAAAAAAAGCAGAATTTGGGAAGTTCCTTTGAAAATATATAGTGGGCCCCTAGTATCTGTTTGGTTCCAAAACCTCCTCTTGAATACCAAAATCCATCAATGCTCAAGTCTCATTAAATATAATGAAACAGTAAAATGATGTCCCTTATCTAAAATGGTAAAATCAAGGTTTGCTTTTTGGAATGTATATAAATTTTTAAATATTTTCAAGCTATGGATACTTGAATCAGTGGTTAAAAAAATCCATGGGCTAACTGTAATTTATTATGTGACTCAAGACAAGTTTCCAGAAAGCAATTTGTTTCATTTAATATGACAAACACAAAAATGTAGAAACATTGCATTTTTTTGTTGTTGTTGTGTGGCCCCAAGTTGTTTCTGACTAATGGAGATGGGGTTCTCTTGGTGAGATTTGCTCAGATTTGCTATTGCCTTCCTCTGGGGCTGAGAGGATGCTACTTATCCAAGGTCACTAAGAGATTTGAACTCTTAGCTCCAGAGTGCTAATCCAACACTCATTTTTCAGTTGTTAAAGAAATAATGTGAAGTTAACTGTTGAATTAATGACAGTAATGTAGGAAAAGGAAGTAGGGCTGGTGTAGAGGTAATACTAAAATACACAAATGTGCCACAATGCATGAGATTGAAGAGGAAAAGAATTACAAATCTAAATAAATCAAGAAATAGGATAGAAACTGTATTGTAAGACAGAATATCCAGTAATACACAAGGGAACACAACAGTCACAGGTATATCAGTAACGTATGTTGAAGGCCTGTACAACAAAGTGAAACTTAATCAAATGCATGACAACACATTAGATTTTTCTAATTCTTGCCAATGTGATACTACTCAGTTTTGTATGGTTTTGAGACTGAGACAGATCCGCATCCCCTGTTTTTAGAACCACCCCAACACTGAATTATGTTTACAAAGATAATTTTTGCTAACCAAGGTTAATTTTAAGCAATCAAGCAAAGTCATTATTAATGGATTCTAAGCAGTTTGTAAAAGCAAACATGCACCATGGTTTGCTCTGAGACTGGAAGGAAGAATAAAATTTGGAGGGAGGCTCTAACATGATCTAGAACATGGGCCATTTGGCCCTTCACATGCCATGGACTACAACTCCCACAATGACTATGACTCTGGAGAACAGGGTTCAAATCCCTACCCAGCCATGGATCCCACTGGGTGGCCTTGGGCAAGTCACACTCCCTCAGTCTCAGAAGATGACAATGACAAACCCTCTCTGAAGAACCTTGCCAAGAAAACTGCATGATAGGTCACCTTAGGGTTGCCATAAGTTGGAAATGACTTAATTGCACACAACAACCACAGCACACATTGGCTTTCAACTATAAGTTTTTTCAAAAACTTTGCTGTCATTTTATTTTTATATCAGTTACTTCCATTATTCTCCAAAGCTGCAGGAATCCTCTTCCCAAAAGTGCCCTATGAGGTAGCTTAGGTTGAAAGAGAGTGACTATGCTGAGGCTATCCACTGCACTGAGTGTGTGTGGGGTCTCTAACCAGTATGCAATACTACTGGCTCTCTTAGAACACCTTTATCATAGGGTTGTTCTGGTACTATTGTTGTTATTTGTTTTTACTTTTGTTATAAATAATAATAATAATAATAATAATAATAATAATAATAATAATAATAATAATATGCTTTATTTATATACCGCTCTTCTGAGATGATCAAGGCGGTTCACAGAATCATTTAAAAATTTCACATCATAAAAAGCAACCATCACAACACATCCATCAATAAAAATCAATAAACACCGAACATCAAGTAAAACAAACATGGAATCTATCAATTGCAATTAGTCATTTGAATCGGGGGGGACAGTCTCTTTAAGGAGTCCGAAGGAAATGCTAATCGGAAGAGGTGGGTCTTTAAAGCCTTTTTGAAGGCATCCAATGTAGAGGTCATAAGAAGCTCTTCTGGAAGTTTATTCCAGTACATTGGTGCAGCCGATGAAAATGCTCTCTAGTGAGTTGCTGCTAGTCTCACTTTAGGATGTACTAATAAATTTTTTCCTGACGTTCTGAGAGTGAGGGGTGGACTATATGAGGAGAGGCGTTCCCTCAAGTAACTCGGACCCAAGCCATATAGGGCTTTATAGGTCATAACCAACACTTTGTATTGAGCCCGGAAGCTAATAGGCAGCCAGTGTAAAGATCTTAATACTGGTGTTATATGGTCTGACCTGGAAGTTCCAGTGACTAATCTGGCTGCCGCATTTTGAACTAGCTGAAGCTTCTGAACCTGGTACAAAGGTAGCCCCCCTGTAGAGCGCATTACAGAAGTCCAAACGAGAGGTTACCAGTTCATGTACTACGGTTTCAAGGTCCCTTCGGTCCAGACAGGGACGCAGTTGGCGTATCAGCCGAAGCTGATACTGTACCAAGCACTCCTGACTATCATATCCACTTGAGATGATAACTGGAGAGATGAGTCCAGGAGTACTCCCAAACTGTGGACTTTGTCCTTTAGGGGAAGTGCGACCCTGTCCAGGACTGGATGACAAATACTCAGATATTCTGAGTAAATGGCAAAGAGTGTTGTGCATTCAATACTGAGGCACATTGCTCTCCAAACCAACACTTACAAGAACAGAAAGCATGATGTCTAACTTGGCTCATGATGGAAGCCGACATGGAACACACAATATCTCTTGACAGC
Source organism: Sceloporus undulatus (assembly GCF_019175285.1). Taxonomy (NCBI): domain Eukaryota; kingdom Metazoa; phylum Chordata; class Lepidosauria; order Squamata; family Phrynosomatidae; genus Sceloporus; species Sceloporus undulatus. Next base: position 254,696,141 of record NC_056524.1, read on the forward strand.
TTGCCAGGATAATAGGGAGCTCAGATCTTCCAACTGATTTAATGACAACTGAAAACAGACGCTGACAATCATTACAGTTCAGATGATCATCTCTCCATCCGGCTTGATGTTTTTGTAATAGCATTTTCCAATGCATGTGGAATACACCTTAGTCTTTTTAATAATCCTGGAAGCTCAAAACAGTTCTATTCCCCCACTCACAGCCAAAGGCTCCTGAATGGCTCCAGTATTGCTGTTTAGTGTCATCCAGATGTGGTTACACATCTAAGAGAAAAGGAACAGACTTAACCCTTCAGATTACACTGATTACACTGTAAAGATCGATGCTGTGCCAGTTAGAGATGTCAGAGTGAAAGCTGGAGAGGGCTCTTTCATGGTTGTATGGAGAGGGATCTGGTAGCACCTTTGAGACCATGTGAAAGAATTTATGGCATAAGCTTTTTGTAGACATGATCACCTTCCTCAGATGCTTGAATTTACTCTGATATTCCATACTAACATGGCTATGTCTCTGAATTCAACTTTCATGATTGTGTAGAGGAGGGAATTTCAGCAGATGTTGTTTGTCACCTGGTCAATTGCTGTACCTGCTGAAATCTCCTCTACTACACTATTAATGGCATAGGAATGCTCTCCAGTTTTCAGTTGTTAGGAAACAAGATGCAGGTGCACCTTTAATAATATTAATTAGCAATATAGCAAGCTTCCTTATATACAATGACAATGTTTGTCCATCCAGTCCAGCACTGTCTACTTTGCCAGAAATCTTCAGGTTTCAGGCTGTGATGGTCATTCACATCTTAGGCCTGTTACAGGTGCTTTCTGCACTGGCATTTGGGACGTCCAGAGGACGTCCCATTTTAAAAAAGGGGCGTCTCTTATAGACGCCCCTGGGCCTAGTACGGACTCCGTCTGTACAAGATGGCGCCGGCCCTTCTACATGGCCGGCGCCATCTTTGCGTATTGGACGCTGAGCGTCCGTACGCGTCGCGTCGCTTGTGACGTAGCAAGTGCGCCCCTGGCGCCTCGCTACGTCGCAAACGTGACGGAAAAAGAAGCTCCATTTTGGAGCTTCTTTTTTGGTCCGCGCAGGAGTCAGGCCGTGTGAAGACTCCGGCTCCCCCGCGGACCTACTGGCGGCGGCGGCAGAGCGCCGCAAAGCGGAGGTATGTACCCCGCCACAGACTGCCAAAATAAAGCTGCTTCGGGTCTCTTTGGAGGTATGCTGTTTAAATGATGCATGCATCCTAAGAATCCGAAAGCTGCACCAAAGCTGCACTTCAGTGCTTAGGAATGGAGTGTGGCTTTGGTGCGACCTCCGGACTCATAGGACCCATGAATCATTTAAATAGCATACCTCCAAAGAGACCCGAAGCAGCTTTATTTTGGCAGTCTGTAACAGGCCTTACTCATTTTAACTTACAGTCACTGAGAGATTGAACCTTTTCCCTCCTGTAACAGAATTTATGGCATCTAACACATGGAGCTATGATGATTGCTCTTACCACTGCTCCGAAGAATCACTTTTTACATCCTTTTGAATTCTTTTTGGACAAATCCTAGCATGCTGGTGGGTGATTCTGGGAGTTATTTCAAAAATTAACTTTTCCATCCTTTGCTCCTACAGAGGTTCTGTGTCTTTTGCATGGTTAGAAAACAACCATCGAAGACCAGGATGTTCTTTTTATCCCGTACCATTGTTTTCAGGATGAGAAATGGTTCTTTCTCTACAAGAGTGGCTTCTCTTTTGTTTTTTAAAAAAGCATTCTTACTGTTGCTGCTGCGAATTTTCAGAATCTTTCTCCCCTTGAAACATAGACAGCAGCTATAATTGACTTGGAAATATGTGTTTCCCTTCTTTGACAGGGGAAAATCTGGTATTTTGATAACCCATAATAAATTAGTCACCTGGAGTACTATTGCTGTCATGTGGAGAGTGATTTTGTCTCATCATTCACCCTTTCCACTCAACTTGAAACTGTTACAAGGTGGTCTTGCTTTTTAAAATACTCTGCATTTCTAAATGTGAAAACAAGCCAAACCAAGCAACACTTCTAAGGGAATGCCTTTGAGGATGTTCTTTGTCTCACAACCTAAAATCTAGCCTACAGGCTGCCTGTAGCCTCCTTTCAGGCCATTTTTTTCATTCACCAGCAACCTTTCTTGCTTGCTTTAAAGGGAAAATATGAAGTCTTGCTTGTTTTAAAGGTCTCAATGCAATTTCATTCAAACCTTGGGTGGGTGGGTGACCTCCCAATTTTGATGTTGCTCTCATTTGGTTAAGATGCCATGAAATTTTGGCAGTGTGTTTGACTTGCAGCAGGTTTGGAAGGGGTAATTGACCAAAGATGGACCAAAATTGTCCATTCTGGCTTAACCTGTTTCTCTTTCTCTTTTATTTAATAGAAGGGCTTTTATTCACTCTTAAGGTCTGGAAAGGCATCATCAAGATAGAGGGAAGGTTCATTGGCCTCATCCATCTCAATGTTTAAACTCCAGTGATCAGAGGCACTGTGGATGAGTGACTAAATTAAGCATGTATGGGATTAGTGAAAGTTTGCGTGAAGTATACCAGATTGAACGTAAAACAATAAGAAACTATTTAGACTGAAGAAGAGATATGCCGTGTGTGTGTGTGTGTGTGTGAGAGAGAGAGAGAGAGAGAGAGAGAGAGAGTGACTTCAAGTTACCTGTGAATTCGTGGCAACCCCATGAATTTCATAGGGTTTTCTTTGGCAAGGAATACTCTTAGTTGTTGTGTACCTTCAATTCATTTCTGACTTATTATTATTATTATTATTATTATTATTATTATTATTTACTTATATCTCAATTTTCTCCCAATATAGGAACTCAAAGTGTCCAACAATAAATTGAAAACATTACAACTTAAAAACAATACAAAAGCATTCAAAAGTATAAATATTTTTTTAAAAAATTAAAAGTTAAAAACAGTGCTTTAAAATGTAAAATGTTTTTAAAGTGCTACACAACCTTAAAAATCTAAACAGCTCATAAAGTCCAGCCCTTGTCAGTTTGAAAAAGCCTGGTGGCACAAAAATGTTTTTGTCTGCTGCAGAAAGGAAAGCAGGGATGGGGCCATCATGGCCTCTCTAGGGAGGGAGTTTCAAAGCTTGGGAGCAGCTGTGGAGAAGTCCCTCTTTCTTGTTCCCACCCAACAAGCCTGAGAGGGTGGTGGGACAGAGAGAAGGGCCTCTCTGGAAAATCTCAACACTCTAGTGGGCTCATAAAGAAGACCCTAAGATGAACCTATTATGGAGTTTTCTTAGTAGGATCTGCTCAGAGGGAGGATGACTTTGTCTTCCTCTGAGGCTGAGAGAGTGGACTTACCCAAGGTCACTGAGTGGGTTTCCGTGGCCTAGTGGAGATTCTAGTGGTCTTTAAATATGCTGTCATGTCAAAGATGGAGCAAATCTGTTTGCTACTCCTCCAAAGAGCAGAAATTCCAGGAAAACAAGTTTTGGCTAATGTTTACTAGAAGCTTCTTAATGGAAAGAACTGGCACAGGATGTAATTGTCTCTGTTTCTTTCTTTCTTTCTTTCTTCTTCTTCTTCTTTATTTATATACTGTAGTGCTGTAGATTTGCACAGCGCTGTACATAAAACAATAAATATATAAGAGTAAACCTGCCTATGGCGTACAATCTAAGAAATAATAGGATAATACATATTAAATACATAGGAATACAGGAAATGGTACGATAAAACAGGCAACAAAAGAACATTCTTGCTTCCTTGTCCCCAGTTTATCTGGTATTGATATTCTCAGGTTTTCATTTACTCCAACCACCTTTCCTCCTCTTCCTCTCTGTCATGTAGCCACAGCCAGCAGACTTCATATTTTCTCTCTATCAAATGTCTATCTCACTTTAACAAACTTTATCTTATTAAAATGACCTTGCATTATTGATTCCAAGCACCAGCTCATGGGGAATATTGAAGCAGAGGCTAGATAGCCATCTGTTAACTTGTTGTAGGTGCATGAGGCCTTCCAAACCTTTGTTGAGCAGGGGATTGCATTAGATGACCTCTGTGGCACCCCCAATGATACTTCTAGGGTGATAGGGCTGGTGGGTATGTATCTGCTCTTTCATTTCTTTCCAAATCAATATGTCTTGAGTAAGTAATCAGCTGCAGTCCAAAGCTCCATGGAGTTTCACATGAACAAAGCCGGTTCCATTCTCTTTAATTGGGCCATCTAGACTCTCTCTCTCTCTCTCTCTCTCTCTCTCTCTCTCTATATATATATATATATATATATATATATATATAATTTCTATTCCAACCTTCAGTTAAAAAGGTTCCCAGAGTGGCTTACAAGTCATTAATTTGTACCTTTCCCTGTCCTCTGTTTTACAATCTGAATAAGATACAAAACACAATAAAAAGGGAATGGCAGTGGTGGAGGGGATTAAATCTGACAGATACTGCCTATTCATCTCTCCCTCTGAGGTCACAGCAGTGGCATTTGGAATCACTTAGAGCTAGGAAAACTTATTTCTGGACTACAACTTGAAAATTCATTCTGTGTACTCCAAAAATAAATTTTCCAAAGCTCTGTGTACACCGTATGCAATGAAAAACATTTTCTCCCCATAATTCCAAGCAAAACCCTCTCTGTAGAAAGAACAAAGTATGCACAGTTTCATGAATAAAGCTAATTATGTAGTGGTACTCAGAGACAGCTGTGTTAGTCTGTTATGGCATGAAATGACATCAAGGAATCCAGGAACAGCCTTGAAATTCATAGAATTAAGCTTTCATGGTCTACCTGAATTTATCGGACCTGAGCAGAGCACTGGAGGATAGGGGGTCTTGGAGAGGTCTCTTCTACAGGGTTGATCAAGACTACGTGTCCCTTTGGAAGTGTGTGGGGGCGAGCATATGCCTCATTCATATTAACCCCACTCCACCCCCAGAAAAATCAACAACCTAAAAATGAACAATTGGAGAAAGTGTAACTGTGAACAGAAACACCCCACTCACTGCAAAATTTTGTTTCAAAGCTCCACTTGTGATGCTCTTATTCAAGAGTACACTCCACTGAATGTGTATAAAATTGCACTGCATTGCAGACAGCTGAACTGGATAGCTTATGTCCTGTGTCTTAATGGAGGCCCCATTAAATATCTGAATTTAGCATCCTCCACTCGCTTTTCTCTTATATAACCCAATCTCTCATTGTAATAGCCATTATGAGTTGCATTCTCTCACTGGCTGGAGACTCTATAATGTGTTTATTGCTTTTAAACCAAACATTTTATCCCTGTTTTCTTTTCTTCATGTTTTTCTTCCTCTTGCAACCACAGCACTTTGACACTGCCTCAAGACATCTTTCACTCTGGTCTCTGGAAGGACACTGTTGGTTCTACCAGAGTTTTGTTTTTGTTTGATTGATTCTCAAATAGCTCTGGCGCTTGAATCCAGCACAGTTCTTCGCTGCAGGAAATAAAATATTGGCCAATTTGATGATTCTCAGATGTGGAAACTTTTTTGTTCCTCTTTCTTTTTCTCTTTTCTAAAAAAAAAAGCAGTTTGTAGGGCTCCATCTTTTCTGAACCTCATTGCTTTTGATACCTGTGGATTTAATAAGCTATGAAAGTATTTAGATCTTTGTTTGCAAGACCAAGAAGGCTTTCTTTAAAAGAGGCCCCCCCCCCCTCCAAATAGTTATACAGTATGAGGGATGTAGCATTTTTAGAACATTGTGCACAACTAAGATTAGCCCTCCTCAGAAAAGATGTTGAAGAATCTGGAAGAGAACTGGGTTATCTTTTTTTCTTTAAAAAAAACAACAACCAACATACTCAGGGAAGCTGTTGTTACCAGGAATAAAAAATGTTGAGATGGGTTCAGAAGATACATTTCTGGGTGGTACCAGTTGACTGAAGTGTAGAGGTTAAAATTATTATTTTTGGGATTACAATATCTGTAATCACTGTGAGCATGGACAGGAGAAACTGGATAGCCCTCTATGAGGGATGTAGGAGCTGTGTGTATGTGTGTGTTTTGACAGAGCATCGAATGAGCATCATGGTGGGAAAACTTCAGATACATAGGTTGTCCTTTGTATTTTTAGTAGACTCTCAAGATGTAGCCACCTGAACCTGATGCATAAGCCATACATTTAGAATAAAAGAACTCAGACTCCAGGAATTTGTTCTGAATGTATGAGTCAGTTGTAACTTTCATGAGAGAGCTCTTTCCCCTCTCACATGGTGGTGGGGAGGTTTTTCTCTGAGTACAGAAACAACCCCCCTCCTTGAAGTGCTACTTATGCTCTGGGAAAGGGATATAAGAAAGATTAATGACATTGATAGTTGTGGGTGGCACTCAAACAATTTTCTTCTTCCCATGGTTTCATTTGGTGGACTCACCAAAGAACTGATGATTAAGATAGTTTAATATGGATAAAAAGGGAAACATTTCACAAATAATTAATGTAATTCATTAGGGAACTGTGTGCATCATATCAGTTAAGAGCATGACCCAGGAGCCACACTCCTTCCTTTTAGGTCAATTCAGCTGGTGGCAGCTTCTGGCTTCCATGTATTCACAAGCTGTGCTTGTTAGATTGTGGAAAAACGAAATCAGAGACAAGACTATCTTGGTGGCTTCTACTTCATTACAGATTTTAAAGAAAGAATCCACTCTACATTTTAACGCAGAATCTAATGGAGCTGTCCAAGGAACCAAACCTACTTTGGAGATAGGACTTAATAGCCTGGATAGTTCTTTTAAAGTTTGAACCTCAGAACCAATTTACTGCCCTGCTGACATGGGAACCACTGGTCATCCCTGAATTCAGCCATGACTTCAAAGAAACTTCTGTAGGCTTGAGTCTCTCCCTCTCAAACAGGCTTATGGAAACCACTTGTAATAGCTAATGATACTAATAAAGGACTAGATTACAAATGGACTCCACCACCATCTATCCCAACCAGCCTAGCCAATAGTGAGACATGATTGTAGTTCAATAATGTCTGCAGGGCTAGAGGTTTTTCCACCTTTTCATGTATAAGATAAAATGTCAAGTGGTGTAAGTGGTTTTGGGGAAACTGCTTTATCCATCTTATTAGAGAAATGGTTGATAAATCCATGTTAAATTCATATTGATAAATCCCAATATGGTTGTTAAGAAAGCATGTGGATACAGTGGCATCCATGTTGTGAATTCTGCCCATAGATACTCCTTCCTGTGTTGGGTTTTATAATGTACAAATTTGGGATGTGTACATTAATGTGGAATTTTATGCTCCCTGTCTAACAATGACCTTTCGCAAAAACATGTTTCCTCAGGTTTGTGTGGCATTGTGGCTACAATTTGGTTCCCTGTGAGTGCTCACCGTGAAACCATGATCATGAGCTTTGGATACTCCCTCTACACTGGCTGGATTGGGTCCACTCTTGCCCTCCTTGGTGGATGCATCATTGTTTGCTGCTCGGGAGATGCTCAGTCGTTTGGTGAGAACCGGTACTATGCCTCAGGATCTAGCTCACCTACTCATGCGAAAAGTGCCCACGTATAAAGGCTCCGGAGACTACCTACATATTTGTGAAATGTTTTTGAAACGGGTGGAGGGGGGATTGTGTCTCTTTTTGGGGGGAATCTTGCATTGGCTTGCATATTCACACACAAGTTGGCCAAATCCATTGCAGAATGTTTTAAGGAACAGATCAAATATTTTTAAAGCATAAATATCACATGTGTGCCTTAATAGAAACCTGTAGTAAAAATAGACCAGGCCTGTTCTTCAGGCTTGTGCACTCAGTGCTCATTATATTGTTGAAACATTAAGCCTGATCCTTCCTTCCTTCCTTCCTTCCTTCCTTCCTTCCTCCCTCCCTCCCTCCCTCCCTTCCCTGTTTTTCTCCAACTCTTGTGTCCTCCCCCACCCTCTGACTCTTCCCTTTCCCTTTTGTAAGTTTTCATACCCATCCCATCACATCAAGGCCATCCTTTTTTGGCAAAGTTACAATGCCAAGGAAAGGAAGATGCTGTACTTTTCTGTCTGCACAAATGTTCTCTTTTCCATGAAATTAGGGGGTATCTTTTTTTTTTTTTTTTTTTTGCTTTCTTTGTTTAAAAAAGCAAGAACAAAAACTGTAAGGAATTTGATCACTTTAGTAACAGTATTTTTTTTAATCTAAATGCATCAGTATGAAGGAGACATAGCCAAGAGTTTCTAATTGCAAGATAAATAACAAAACACTTGTACATAGCCTTCAGTACATGTGAAGGGGCTAATCCTCACAATTTGCCCTCTCTATTTCATTTTGTACAGTTTTTGTTGTGCTAAATGTACTTTTATTTCCTTTTTCTTTTCTCCTTTGTTCTGATTAATTTGTATTCTGACATGCACTATTGAAATAGAACTTATCTAATCAGATGCCAGTTCAGTAAGATCCAATGAATACTGATGATGCTTTTCATCTTTAAGAGAAATACTGTACAACATAAAGAAATAAAGTTTGAAATTACTAGTTTACTTTCTTCTCATTGTGCCAGTCAATATATATTCCCTTTTGGTTTAGCATTTTCACTCAGTCTTAGTTATTCTGGATGATGTGGGTCTTTAATGTTGGGGAGAGGTGCTTCTGAACAATGTGGGTTGTTTGTTATTTTTATCATTGTCCTCATTATTACTATTAACAGTAAACCAATGAGTCTATTCTATTTTCATTTAGAGTGGAATTGGTATATTCATATCTTCTGTTTGTTTGCTTGATATTCCACTATAGTTGTGTGCATACCATTTGGGCTCTGAAAGACTTGATTCCTATGTCATTGGAAAGCTCATTATTGGCAAAGTTTCCTAAAAAAATAATGCAAAGATAAACATGTCCTCTCACTTAACAAAAATCAGGGGAGCGATATGGAAACATTACAGAATGTAGAGCAAAGTTCATCAACTTGGTGCCCTGCAGATGCTTTCAACTACAACTCCCATCAAGAGATAAATTTCTTTAGTTGTGTAGCATGTTGAATCTACAGAAGATTCTTAAATTCTGGCTTTGTTCTGTCTTTACAAAGTTATTCTGCTTCCCACTTTACAGTTGGGGATGCTGAGATGGGTGTGATTTGCAGGGCTAATGCTAAACCACAAATGCATAGCATATAAAGTTTAGATCTAGGTTACCTGAAGGACTAAATTATCTCATACAAATCTACCCAGGTTTTGAGATCTTTTAAGGAGATCCTTCTCTCTCTCTCACCACCCTCAAAGGTATATATGATAGAAAAACAACAATAACAACAACAATATAATAATAAAGATTTATTTCTAGCCTGCCCTATCACGAAGAATCCGGGCGGGTTACAACAATAAAATATATCCGATTACAATAGAGTTAAAAAATCAAACCCTAGACTTACACCCCCACCATTCCCAGTACTAAAACAGAATTAAACAATAATAGTATAAAAACATTAAAAACATTAAATAACCAAAAAATAGGCAGAAACATAGGCGGGGAAGAATAGACAGATGAGGGGACAAATATCTCTATATCTGGGGAGGGTAACTAAGTTGGAAAGGCCTGCCGGAAGAGTCTTGAGTACTTTCTTAAAAGCTGTCTGAGTGGGAATGTGACGGATCTCCTCCGGCAGGTCATTCCATAGTTTTGGAGCAGTAGTAGAAAAGGCCCTCTGGGAAACTGATGTTAGCCTAGATTTTTTAGGCTGTAGTAGATTTCTTCCAGAGGACCTTAGTGTGCGGGATGGACAATAGGGAAGAAGGCGTTCTCTCAAGTACTCTGGGCCCAAGCCATGTAGGGCTTTAAAGGTAATCACCAACACCTTGTACTTTGCCCGGAAACTAATAGGCAGCCAGTGCAGGGACTTCAAGACCGGTGTTATCATTCCTAGAAGTTCCCGTGCTCAGTCTGGCAGCCATATTTTGCACCAACTGAAGTTTCCAAACTTGGCACAAGGGTAGCCCCAAGAGAGGACCTTCTTGGTAACTGCTCCCAGGCTCTGGCACTCATTTCCCAGAGAAGGTAGAGTAGCACCCTCCTTGCTGTCTTTCCTTTCAGCAAACCATTGATGACTGATTGCTTTGTGGAGATGGCCTAACATAATGTGCTGGGTTGTCTATTTGTGGTTTATTTTTAATGGTTTATATTTTTAATTGGTTTTAATTTTTTGATAGTTCAATTACATTTTAAACTTTTGTAAAATGTGATTTTTTAAAATCTATGTTTGTTTTAACTATTGTAAACCTCGAATCCTGAATAGAGGAAAGGGTAGAACAACAAGAGCAGCAAGAGAGGCAGCAGAGAGGAAAGCTGAATTTCTGTTTGCCAGATTGAGTCCTATCCAAGGTTATCTAACCAAGCACATAGATACTAGACAACATTTGCTTGCTTGTTTTTGCTTACCTTTTACCCCACCTATGTTCTGTGGAAAATCAAATTCATACAGGGGATTCCTAAATGGTTAACTGTACAGGCTGGGGCAAGGCTGTTACCTGCCTGGGTACATCAAGGATGCTGCATGTGGAGTCTTCAGACCATGCCTCAAGTCATGCATTTCATGAAATAATCTCTAGCTGATGCCACGATAATATTTTTACTGAAATCAATTAAGAAAGCACTGAAATCAGTTACTGAAATCAATTAAGAAAGCAATTGTGATGGCAGCTCATCTAGTAGCCACATTCCTTAGCTAATATGTGACCCACTTATTCTGTAGTATTATCAACCTTTAGTGTGTGTAAGGTCTCCAGCACAGGGACAAGAAGGGGCCCTTGGTCAGTCAGGGTTATAGAAGAAATACTTTTGGACTACAGTTCCCAGAATACCCCCACCAATATGGCCAGTGAGAAAGTTCACACAGAAGGAATAGCTCTTTAGAGTGAAGCAATTACAAGACAAAGATAAGGACAGGACATGTGTCATTGACATAGGCATGGACACTGTGCAGTCCTGATAGCTTCTTCCTATCGGCCTTCCAACTGACCACCTAGCCAACTACATGAAGATCCAGTCCTATGTATACCAAATCTCATTTATTCCAATGCAATTTGATCCAGCTCAGCAAAGAACCCATATCTCTGCACATAGAATAAGAAGATTGCCATATTGGCATTGGACACACTGATGCTGAATTGTCTTTGGAGTTGATTTAGATTTAGAATAAAATGTGTGTTTTGTCACTCAGTCTAATTTGTTGTGTTAATTTCATATTGTTTTCCATTCTCTTTCTCTCTGACACAATGTTCACAATGTGAACTGTAATTCCACAGATCCTTGGCAGAACATTTGTGCTCATTACATCATAGGCTCTGTGTACAGTTACTTGTTGTATGCCCTGAAGAGAAACAATAAGCACTGCCATTGTGAGATGTGGGCGCCATAAAGGAATGTGTAACATACAGATGTGCAGCTTTGTGAAGACTGGCCGAGAATTGTGAACTGTGTTGTTTTTGTGCATGCCGTTGTCTCCTGAATGGGTCCCATTCAGAAGGCTGGAATGAAGTTGAGCAGTTTGTCTTGGGAGCAGAAGTGGCTGGGATGAAACCTCTGCAAAGAGGCTTGGGAAATGAAGGACACATAATCCCTGACCACAAAAATGACAGTTGGTCAGTTCATTTATCAGGACCAACCAAAATGCTACAGAATTTGGCATTGTTTAATTCTGGAGAACGCAAAATCTTGCTCCTCTTGCACATTTTCTTTGGTTCTAATAAAGATATTGACAAACTATAGCTTTACCCCCCCCCCAGTTTTTATAAAATTGATCAACATATTTCAGAGAGTAAGTGGAACAAAAGGTTGTTACTGAAATCCAATAACAATGTAACTGTACTTTCAAGGTGTGAGCGAGAACTGTATGCAGCTCTCATACTTGAAAAGTCTGATTGATGTATTTGGGCTTAGTTCTCCAACATTTTCACATTCATGTATAATGTTACAGCAATTGCTGAAGTGTATTATAGAGGGAGCAGACAGACTTTAGTCTTCTGGGATCTATTTAAACATCATCACATAGACAGACAGACAGACAGACAGACAGACAGACAGACAGACAGACAGACGATAGAGAGACTCACAGGGAAGGGTTTAGAAACCAAATAGCAGTGGTGTAGACTTAAGCTGATTAACTCAGACTCAGCTCACTTGAGTGACCCAACTTGGACTTGATAATGCAATACATGATGCACAGGCTCGACTTGCAACTTATACATTTTTAGCAACTGACTTGCTGGCCTAACTTCACCCAGAAACATTATGGAATAGAAAACGGTTTTCTTCCTTTGAATAACACTTCTATCTCACCGCTTTTTGCCTACCAGTCATATGACAGAAGCTGTATATTATATTTGCCATACAGAAAGCTGCTGCTTCCTGTAGACTCCTACCTCAAATTCATTGCCTAATGCATTTGTAGTTTCCCTCTGAGAAGTGTGCCCCATGCTCTGAGCTTGAGGTCTACTCAACAGCCTGTCCCTGCTGCACGTTGGAGGAGCCTTCTAAAGCTTTTCCTAGGAGCAGCAGGCAACACTCACCTACATAGCCTCATGCCCATTGCCTAAAGTGTTTGCTGTTCCCAAGCAAGAAATGTCCTGTGCATAAGTCTTGTCTGCTGCTCCTAGGAAAAGCTTACACGACAGAAATAATGCAGATAGACATCATTTTAAGTGCAACTCCTGGGATCTGTAGTTTACTGAGGCACCAACGGACTTTAACAGAGAAGGCTAAAGACCTTGTAAAACTACAGATCTTAGGATCCCATAGGATGGAGCTACAGCACTCAAAGTGGCATCACACTTCATTATTTCCCCAGTATAGGTGCACCCAGAGGGAGAACAGGAGAGCAGATAAGCTTGGCTGATCAGCTCCACCCAGCGTGTTTTAAAACAAACAAACAAACAAACAAACAAACCAGATAGATCAATAAGTCTGGCCACTAACATGGAAACCAGGGGGAAAAGGAAGCTGATTATATATATATATATATATATATATATATATATTCATTCATTCAAATGGTTGCATTTTGGAATAAGGTTTCATATGGTCTCTACTAGGTTCAAAATGTTTTTATTTACTCATGCAAGGTTTACCTGGCTTGTTTGGTTCACTTTATATGTGCATATTGTTAGTTTTGGATAAAAGGTTTGCAGAAATATGTTAAACTGATCCTCATTTCTGTGATGCAGGAAATTATCCCTATATTTTTATGTTATTTCTGTCTCTGGTAACAAATTTTCTGTTAAATGCCCAGGAGCATACAGTATCTGTTTTGTAAACTTAGGTATAGGTGTCTATGCACTACATTTGAAAAAAAACAAAACAATGGTAAACATCCCATTTGGGGCTGTATCATCTTACAACATGGCAAAAGGAATTTGATTCCCCTTTCCATATCCAGATGTCTGGGTAAACAACAGCAATAATTTAACAATCTCCTTCCCACCAAGCAGGACAACCACAAAGGTGGACTAACTCAGGTGGAAGCAGCTACACTGTAATGAGTTACTCTGAGATAAAGAGATCACAAGGCCAGCCTAAAATGTTTTGCTAACTTTGCAAAGAACAAGATGCCCCCTGCCCTCCCCATGCTACACATATGCTACATCTGCACTGCAGAATTAACACTGTTTGCCACCATCATGGTGCCATCCAATGGAATCTGGGATTTGTTGTTTTGTGAGACATATAGCCTTCTCTGTCAGAAAGCTCTGGTGCCACAACAAACTACAAATCCCAGGATTCCATAGGATAGAGCCATGACAATTAAAGTGTTTTTTTGTGGGTTTTGTGGGTGAAGATGTCAGCCACAGATGCTGGCGAAATGTCTTCTAGAACATGGCCACATAGCCTCAAAAACTCACAAAAAACTATGGATGCCAGCCATGAAAGCCTTCAATGTCAAATTAAAGTGATGCCAAACTGCATTAATTCAGCAGAGTGGCAGCAGCCATAGATGCATGCCCTCCAAATCTTCACAGATGAAATTATTAGTAGTTACTCTCTATATGATCTTCAGTTACTTTTTTGTTCATTTTTTTCTATTATATTTGGTACCTGTATGGTTTTCCCTGAGTTTGAGGGGCATTACTTCTGTCATCCTTCAGCATCTGCCCCGTAAGGTGGTTACCTCACCCTGGCTAATAGTAGGACTTTGAAAGCTCATCTTTTTATTTTCCTATGGAATGGACTGCTCTGTAGTTCTTCCCTGCCATAAATAAGTCCTTGACTCTTCAGCCTTGTCACAGCACTCTTCTGACTTCTTAAGAGCTGGATCGACTTTCTCCTTGGGCTTGGTGCTTTATGATAATGAGGGTATAGATTGGCCACTCCTGATGTATGCATAGGGGGCGATGGCATGGGAGCAGGGATAATAGTGTCCTCTGTTGTCACACACTTTGGCTACACAAGGAGGGTACTGTGCAGAGGGGGCTATAAATAGTGATGAACAATGGATCACATGGCATCCCCCAAAGCTGGGCAAAGGCTTAAGAGCCTGGTGGGATAACTGAGGGGCATTGTGTTTGGGTGAGAAGCTCCCTAGCTCTCCAAGTGGGTGATGAAGGAGGAGGAAGAGCAAGAGGAGGAAGGCTGTATCACAAATGCCAGTCGGTTTCTTCAGTGCCACTTCCACCCTGCTTCAGCCCCCCTCCACTAAACAGCTAATGGTGCTAGGCAGGAGTAGCTCTTACGTACCGTCTGTAGCCCTAACTTGGCTTCTGATGTGGTTCTGCAGGAGAGGGAAGACATGCCATTGAGTTGGTTGGCCTTACAGATGATGAGAAACAAAACAGGCATTGTTCACCACAATGAGGTCAGCTGCTGGTGCTGGTGAAAAGAACATGTTTGGCTTATATGGATAGAGAGGGCTGACCCAAGGCTTCTGGCTACTTAGGGCAGAGCAGCAGGATGCGAAATATCCAAAGCCAGATGATGATGATAATGATGATTGTTTATTTATATAGCACCATCCATCCATCATCAAGGGAAGTAATAGTGCCACTCTGTTCTGCTTTGGTCAAGCCTCACCTGGAATGCTGTGTCCAGTTCTGGGCAACACAAAAAGGGATGTTGAGAAGCTGGAGCGTGATTAAAATGGTGAATGGTCTGGAAACCATGTCCTATGAGGTGCAACTTAGGGAGCTGGGGATGTTTAGCCTGGAGAAGACATGGTTAAGAGGTGATATGATATAAAGTATTTGAAGGGGTGTCATATTGAGGAGGGAGCAAGCTTGTTCTCTGCTGCTCCAGAGAATAGGACCCAGAACAATGAATGCAATGAATGCAAGCTACAGGAAAAGTGATTCCACCTAAACATTAGGAGGAACTACCTGACAGTAAGAGCTGTTGACAGTGGAACACACTCCCCTCAGAAAGTGGTGGAGTCTCTTTCTTTGGAGGTCTTTAAACAGAGGCTGGATGGCCATCTGTCGGGGATGCTTTGATTGAAAGTTCCTGCATGGCAGGGGGTTGGACTAGATGGCCCTTGTGATCTCTCCCAACTCTATGATTCTATGAAAATACAATACTAAAATACAATAAAAAAACCACACATAATACAGAATAATTCAAAATTGTCAGTAAAGATAATCAAATATATATATATATATGTGTGTGTGTGTGTGTGTGTGTGTGTGTGTGTGTGTGTATGTATGTATGTATGTATGTATGTATATATTGGAATATATACCTTTGAGTCACCTGTCAACTTATGGCAGCCTCATGAATTTCATTGGGTTTCCTTAGGAAACCCTCCAATGGTTCCTATTTCCCAACAACAGTCTGAATTACAGTCAGCCCTCTATATCCATGGATTCTTTCTCCACAGATTCAGCCATCCATGGTTTGAAAATATTTTTTAACAGATATAAATTCCTAAAAGCATATCTTGATTTTGCCATTTTATATAAGGGACTCCATTTTACTATCCCTTTGTATTTAATAGGACTTCAGCAGCCATGGATTTTGGTGTCTTGGAAACAAACCCCGCATAATCTGTTATCGTCACACTTTTTCAGATGCTTTAAAATATCCCAGTGTCTCTCTCGCCCCTGCACTTTCCTCCTTTGTTCTCAGTTCATATCAACTGCTGCAGGCTGAGTTCAACCTGAAAGAATAGCTTGCACTCAATTAACTAAGCCAGAGGGAGAAGAGAATGTAGAGTTTTGCATTGCTGCAGCCGCTCCCACCTTGGTTTTTTCATCATTGATAACTTTTACTATCTTGATTACATTTTGGCTATATGTGTCCCAGTTTTTACCTGTGAAATGGTGGAGGCAAGCAATACTCAGCTGTGGTTTTCCATTGCCTTCTGCTAAAATACAGCCTACAGCACCTGGTATTCCTTTGCAGTCAGTCATTCAAATATTAATTTGTCCTGACCCTGTTGAGGTTTGAAGATCAGATGAGATTGAGTGTCTAAAGGACGCAGAAAATCCCACAAGCCACTTTCATCCTGCTTAGCAAAAATGCAACAGAAATAATGTTTTCTTCTCCTTCTATATCACCCAAAAATTAATGTCCAAAGTCTCACTAAGCTTAATGATAATCTAATCAGATTTACAAAGCAGTGCCATGTGATTTTAAGACTTGCCAGCTGTTACACCAATAAGGACTGGGTTTTGTGTAGCCAAAACAGTACTTATCCAAGAATGAGAGGAAGATCTTACCGGATTTGGGGGAACTTCAAATGTGTGCAGAAGCACACAAACAAAAACACAAGCACACATATATCCTTTAGGAGGAAAAAAGATCCTATGAGGAAAACCTCACACTCAAAAGAAAGAAACAAATATAAGCCAAATGAGACCTGAGCATGCTCAGAGTGCGCATGAAGTTAACTGACCAAGTGTTTCTCTAGTGTAAACCAGATCAAGAAGGGAAATGGAAAGGAATATTCTGCACTGCAACATTTTGGTAATTCTGGGAATTATAGTTTGTTATGGCATCAGAGGTCTCTACCAGAGAAGGCTAAAAGACTCACAAAACTACAAATTCCATATTTCCATACCATTGAGCCATGGCTTTTAAAGTGGTGTCAACCTGGATTATTTCTGCAGTGTGAATGCAGCAAGGTCTCATTTACTTTGCAATAAAGATAATCTTATCTGTAAATATGACTTGATGATTAATTAGTTGTAGGGAATCTTTTTTTAAAAAAAAATCAGGTGAGTGTGCCATATATTTACTTTTACAGTTATCTATTTAAATGAGTTTTACTCTTTTTAAAATTAGGAATGTTTTAATATGGTGACTTGTTTAACTGATTTTTAAAAACTTTTTAATCTTCAGGTTGTTAGTTTTATCTTGT